>NC_057766.1:37691456-37993805 GCF_010389155.1 Erigeron canadensis
CCATAATACCTTTAAATATCCAAAAAACAAAAGCGAAGTCATCATAGTGACAACAGTCAACGAGTAATATAACATGAGCTCTATTGTCTACCCAGAAAAGATCGTAATTTTAAATCTCTAAATTTTCAAGTCTTCGCGATGATCGTTTCCATACACAAACTAGTAACAAGTTAAATGTACCTCGTCATATTCTGAAATACGGTACGAATGAGCCAACTTGGCGGCTTCCCATCCAAATGCAGAGTGTCGTGCTATGTTTAGTAAACCACATGTGTACTCTGTTTGAAACCGCATAAGGTAACGCAAAGCCTGAATAAATGAGTAAACTTTTCAAAGGTATTATATGCATTTGATGAAATATCTAAAATAATTCTGTGATATGATCTTAAGCTACCTGTGCTCGCCACCATCTCTGGTCCATTTTCCTATGATACCCAATTAACTTGCCATTGATTTCAGTTGTTGGTTGCATGTAACTCCAAGGACTGCCCCATACTCTATCAAAGAATTTACCAAGTTAATGGTAAAAAAATGATGAAAACAACAAAATATAAGCTCATTATAAGCATCTACCGTGGGATAGAGCCAGTCCATATTTGCTTTGTTGTGTAATTTTCTTTCACCGTGACTATTCCGTTCTCCCACGCCCCTTTTTCGTTCACGAGCTCAAACGCTCGCTCCCTACATTCTTGTGATGTCTCCGGAAAAAAATAACATGACCAACTGGACCTCGATGGACCTAATGAGAGAAAAAAAACGAAAAGTAAACTTTTTAGACTCGTTTCAGTTTTGACCCGTTAGAGATGAAACATAACCAAAATCAACCATTTGATATATAAAATGCTTTTTATCTATAATTTGTTCACCTTTACAACCATCATGGTCAGCTCGATTATAATAATTGGTGACAAGTACCCTTTTTTCGTTAATGGCAATTGCAAGAAGCCCGGACATGCCAGCAAATTGGGCGCCCATACCAAATCCCGGTATTCTCTCCCAATCTGAAACAAGAAACCTCACATTTGGATCACTACAATTCACAGGATGTTGGTGCACCCATATATCGCGTTGCACTTTCCTTGTTAGCGGATAATTTTCTTCGTCAGACCCTTTTATCTGCAATGACCCGCCAGTAAATACTTCAAATGGGTTCCACCAAACGAAAAACAAAAAGCAACAAATTTGATGTAACCAACACATACCCATGGAGGGTAAGCACCTTTGGAGATGACTTGATGACTATTATACCCTTGTTGCTCATCTTTAGTTGATAAAGGGAAGTTATTCAAGAAACCTTTCCACATTGTCCATGGCGGTAATTCCCCATTTTCCATACGTTTATCGAGAAGCCGGTTGGCTTTATTCGTTGATTTACAGTTTTCCAAATGAGGAGGTGTAGGTACCTTAAATCCGTCAGTTTTTATGTTCTGTTGGAACAGATTTTCACCGGTGCTTGACTTGTTTAGCATTGCGCTCCAAGCCGAGTAGATTGTGTTGACTGGATCATTGACTTGGAGCTCGATAACATTTTGTGAAATCAACATCTTTTTGCCTGTTTGCTGTTTAGTGTCACATTCCCGGCCGGTAAATGCATCTAAAAAGTAATATCAATTCAAAGAACATAAGTATCTATCATTTCACAATTAGAACATGTAGCAAAAACATGAATGAGCCTCTATGATAAATAGTGAATGTATCATTTTATATTTAAATGATGATGATCACGTTATATTAATTCATGGAAAATGATCAATAATAAGTTGATTAAGAAGTGTCATAGCATGAATAACACTTAAAAGGGGATAACGTATGAAACTTCTAATAAAATTCCTTTTTTTTAGTATTTGTCACACCTAAGTACCTAACTTTGCTGATGTTCGCAATACATACGTATATGTTAGATTGTTAGGTGTTTGTCAAGGCCCAAGTGACAACACTAGTTTGATACGCAATTGACTTACGGTTACAGGCAGGTATGGAGCCAAAATAGTTTTCACTACGGACAGGCTAAGAGTTTGTTTATGGAGTTGCGCCCCGGATTCGTATTTTATAAAGCCCAAACCAAAAGTTACAACTAGATAGATTTTTAATGGCTCTGTTTTGTCTTTGATCCAGATGTTTCCAAAATATGCATACTGAGTGAATTGATTAGATATATACAAATGAAACCAAACCAAATTATAAATTTTATACGGTGGCCAAACCAAACAAACTTTTCTAGTCGCTATCTTATGTCACAAGGATGAACATGGCATGCCCATTTCTAGAGTTAAAGTTCTTAAATCCAGATCTAACTAGCATCAAGACTTGTACACATAATGAGAGATATTGTATACCTCTCTTGGACTTAGAAGATCGACCCACAAAAAAAAGATTCTCAGTATCACAGATATTTGGTAGAATGTCTTTTTCAAGAAAACATGTTATACCTAGCTAGCTAGCTAGCTAGGAGTATGTGCGTTTGTACAAAGGTAAAACATAATAAAAAGTCTTGACACGTACCACTAACATGATCGATATAATCAATTAATCATATGCAATTCTAGCTCAAGGACATCACTCGACTATACACCAAGTTATACTGATTGAATATGTAAAAGTAATTTCTTTTTTTTTTCTTTTTGGAAAGAAAATTATGAGGCCAATAAGGTAGTACCAACTTTAGTTTGCTTGAATCACACACCCTTGTGTGTTACTCAATTGTACAAATTTGACTAATGAAGTTTCTGTTTATCATACCATTATTATGATAGATTACACAAATGTCATTATCCAACTTAACACATACTCCATAATTATTTTACTCTATATTATAAACTACGTAATTATTAAAACATTGTTTAATATAAACCAAATAAATAAGCAAAGTGAAATTTAAGTTACGAATATTTTGACATTTTTTTTTTTAACGTTGATGTTTTGTGAATTACTACTTGAAAAAAAGAAGGTAAATAACTAAATATGAATGTAGACATGTCAATAAAGAAAGTACTACATTTATTGCATAACCAATCAAAAATAAAAACATGGCACTCCCTTTAGACTAACAAAAGTAGTAGAGAACAAAATCTTTTTAAAAAACGACACCCTGACCCGACCCAACCTGCAAAATATTGGCACACGTCCATTCATCATGCAAACTTGTTGTTTGTAGACTATTGAAAATAATAGTAATTTGAAAAAATATACTTAACTAAACAACAAAAATGTAAAATGGTTATATGAAAAATGATGGTTTATTAATAACTGATGTGGTGTAATGTGAGAGTGTTATGGACTTCGTCATAGCATCGCGTATGCTCTAATTTTTAGCACGTCAGTCAAATAGTCAAAGTGAATTGATGATGGAAGTATAGTAGTACAGTAATTAACTAGAAGCTAGGAAATGAGTTAACTTACTGAGGAAATAGGAAGTGGAATTAGGGGTGAACTCAAAAGAGCCAAAAGAAGTGAGGGCAGCAAGAAAGAGAGAAGTGAGACATACTCCACATAGAAATCCAAACACACATATTTTGCATGAAAATGAATTCCCCATTTGTAGAGCCTTCAATGACACTATCCTCTCCAATGATTTCCCATTTACCTCCATTAATTTTCTTTAATTACCATCCTGCATATTAAAGTAATTCGGTAAACAACATATACGTAACAATAGTAAACTGATAATTTTAATTATACTGAAAGTTTTGTATAAGGTAAAGAGTAGAAATTTGATACGAGTAAAATTTTATCGAAGTTTAATTAATTCAAAATAAAGATAACACCAACAAATACAACAAAAATTAAAAATAAATCAGAAACCTGGTTTAAAAATAAAATACGTACATGTTATCCATTTCATGTTTTTATACATATCTAAAATATATCATAGTATACATTTACTACAGATTAGAAGAAAAGAACTAATATTCAAACGCATACTTTGATTAATAATCTAGAACTTACAAGATTGGTATATCTATATTTCTTACAAAGAAAACTCCGGCCTATTCCTATATAAACAATAATCTACCAGAAAAAAATTCCAAAGAATGATATCAGATCAATAATTAACCAGAGCCGCTAATAGATTGCAAAACAGGCCAACTAGCACGCACATGAAATATGTAATCTTTTTATTAAAAATGATACCAGATAACTAATAACCAGAGCTAAGATGATGATCATAATGATTCATAACTTTTTATAAAAAAAAAAAAGAAGAAGAAGCATATTGACATAATTAATTAGTAACAACTGATGTAGTAATATAATATATACACTCAATACTCAATGTATGCATGTGTATGGGAAAGTATAGTCTTAATTAATTACAGTACCACATACAAATCAAGAGTTCTATATGTGCATGATGAATTTTTGAACAAACAAAATATATATCTTCAAATCTTCAATTCTTCTATCTATAGAACAACCAAAGTGAAGAGAAGAGAAGAGTCTTCTGGTGTATATGAAAGAAAGAAAGAAAGAAGAAAGGATTAGGTGGTATCATGTGTAGTTACATTTTAAGGGGAATATGTTCTTCAATGGATATGTGGGACCCACATTTTTTTTTTTTTCTTTACACTGAAACATCACATTCACTACTCTTTAAGGTTTCCTTTACAACTCCAAAGGAATCAAGTTGTGTAAAAAAGAAATAATTAATAGAAGCTAATTTTGAGGTTGTTGATGAAATCTTTTGTATCTCTGACGTTTTTCCAATGTACTCGTATTATTATTGATTATCATATCATACGAACTTACCTAGTTACCTTATACTTATTTTAATTTGAAGTTATAAATGATCAAGTGTTATTGGTTATTGCCGATAATTAACGTGTACATGCATATATATTTCGTAATGAATGAGACATTTTTGTCACACTTAAGTTACGTTTATCGGGTTCAAGTTCGAACTTTATTCGGACACTCCGTAACAAAATCGTTGAGTGAATCACATATAGAACTCATATTATAGATAAACAGCCGATCGAGAAGGGTTACGATTGGATTAATTTTATTATGATTTTCTTGTAATTAACATTATGAACTTTTCAACATTATGTGCTATAGTAGTGCGTGCTATATCTTTGTTTTGAAACAACAAGAAAGTCAAGATGATTCTGTTGTAATCACTTGCAATTTGTGCTATAATACTTGTATTCCATAGTAAAGGTAGATAACTAGCCGCAAATATCGTAAACCATTTATTTACACATTGCATTGCATCAAGTCAAACATGGGGTTGGGTAATTTCAGACTAATTCTTTTTTCAAGCTAGCTAGCTAGGTTCGCAAATGATATATCTAGCTCACAGCTGATTATAATCACATACGAGGACTAATTACCGTTCAGACAAAAAATATATAAACCTCCCAAAATAATCTTGCATAGGACATATATTATAAAAACAACAATATTACTCGTAATAAACAAAAACTTTTGATATTCATAACGTTTATGAATAACATCCAATACAAAACTAATTGTATCCTAATTAATTATAATGTAAGTTGGTATATAAATAAAAAGGCTTTTTTTTTTGTCTGATTTGAAAGTGAAAATAGGAAAAACACAATTAAAGTGAAAATGAATTTTTATATTCTTTATATCCTATAAATTGTAAAAAAAATAAAAGTGAGCTGAGAATGAAAAATGTTTGTTTTATTTTTTGTTGTTCTGATTTGGTTCATGAAATATACTTAGATTATTTATTAAAGGATCAAGTAACTAAACTATGTATTTTTGTTTGTTTGTTTTTCTCTTATTATGTCTATTAATTCTTTGATTAATTTTCCCTATCATTTGCATTTTCTATGATTTTCTATGATTAATTATGGTGTCGTTATATTTTTCTATTTTTCTCTAACATCCCAGTGTTAATTCGCAGTATTAAAACTTTCCTTTTAGTTGAAGATCATTAAACACCAAACCCCACTTACAAATTTTTGGTTCTTGAGTTGTCTAAAATCCTTTCTAAAATTATCTTAAGTAATTTTTGACCGAAACAATAACATTGATGGGTTTTTTTCTTTGTCATCTTGTAAAACTGGAGGTTCTATCCTATCTTGATAAAAGCTAGGAACACTCTCTTTACTTAGCTAGATTGAGATATGTTTGTTTATATCTCAATGACTCAATTTTACTTATACACCGTTGAAGTATCAAGACTCAAGACTTGTAAAACAACATTGATAAAAGCGAGAAACAGTCTCTTTACTTAGTTTGGGATACGACGGTTTACATCTCAATGACTCAATCTCACTTATACACCGTAGTACTAAGACCAAGACCTTCAAAACAACATTGCATGTTACTTATTTACTTACTCACTTGCTAATTTATAACCGCATTGACACAAGTCAGGTGAACTTCTATCAACTAACCTTGACGTGAAGTGTGTGCATAAATAATACTCGTAAATATTAAAATTTGTTGGGTATATTTAATTAACCTTTTTTTAATTTTATTTTTTCACATATATTTATTATTACCATTTCTCTTACTGAATTAGCCTTATTGGTGTGGATTGTGGAATGATTGGTATGGAAAAATTTTAATGTTACACGATCATGTGCATGTTTCCTGAATAAGCATGTGCCGCGTGTGCATTAAAGACCACGTGGACGGTCATCATCCTCTTGTGAACCAAATAAAATCTCTTCAAATGTGGCGTTAACAATTTTCACGTATCATTGTATGAACATCACATCGTACTTTTTATTTTTCCATTCGACCGTCCAAGATGAAGAGGATATTATTTGTGGACAAAAACAAATAAAATTTATAAAAACTAATATATCTCGGCTAGTATGATCCTTTATAACTTATATCCTATGTATAAAAGGAAAATTTACATATAACCTCAAAGTATGTCCTTGTATCTTTAGTCAATTACCAGCGTTGTTATATACAAACATTACTAATATAAGAATTAGTATATGAAATAAAAAAATACTTATACATTAAATATAAAAATATTCTTAAAAAAGAATTGAGATATTTAAATGTAAATACTGAATGATAAATTATATCAAGGTTTGTGGGGTTTTCAATAATACTGAAACTACCTTTAACACTAAACTTTTGAGTTTTCATATTTATATGAAACTATTCTCACACAATTACGTTTTTCTCTTTAATTTAACCAAAACACTATATTACATCGATCACCGTTGTTAAAATGTCATTATTTGTATTAATATATTATTTTGTTATTCTATGTTTTAATATAATCATATAAATTTTATTATTCTTATTAATTTGTAGTATTGCTACATGTTCTTCTGCTTTTTTTTTTGTTTTTTTTCAAAAGTGAATTCGAGGATTTGATATAAAAGTATTTTTATTAAACTAATAATATTATATATTGTTCGTATCCAAAACTTTGTCGTGTAAAAAACATATCCTAGCTATGACAAAGCGTGGATACGACAACCAGTTATATATCTAATTGTTACATTAACAATAATTGAATTGCAAATTCTTTAATACTTATAGTGCTTGATTAGATTAATCTAACCGATTTTCATAATAAAATAAACTACTACCGAGCGGTACGTAACAAACACGAAACACCCCGTTAGTGGGTCAACTGGTCAAGATTCAAGAGCCTTCTAAGCGTGCAAACAATCATTAAATTTCATTTTTAAAAAACATTTAGCTAAATTGTATTCGGCATGTTAATGTAACAATGTACGGTTAATTTGTTATTGTTTTAGGTGATGTAAAAATTTGTTTACAACTTATGTTTGAGAAAGACATATAGTTTATGGTAAAAAGTTTCCTGCATAAAGTAAGTTTATGATCACATTATTTAGCTGAATGCGAGGTGACAAAAGTAAGCTGGAAAAGGGAAGAAGAAGGTTGTTTGGATATGACAGCACATAACTAGAAGACAAGAAGTAATATGGTGACACAAACCAAAACATGCAAAAGTATGAATGAGACATCAAACGAAAATATAGTTTTTTAATTAGATCAAAAAAACGACTGGTGATTCTAGACATAAATGATAAATAATGCAGTATATGTATGGTGCACTTGGTGGTTCATCGTAGAGATCGCTAGGCATCTGCCATCTGGCATAGCGATGACACCATATCAGTAGGCGTTCAATGTAAGACGTCAACTGTTATCAAGTTGTTCTTATTGTTAAGGACTTAAGGGTGGGAATTTAGTAGGTCCAGCTTTTTCCCTTAGATAAAAGCATGATTAAATAAAAATTAAATAGTAAGTACTCGTAAAAGATTATTCCAGATGGAAATATGATGATAACGAGTGGTAAACTATGACATTTTTGTGACAGAAAAAATAAAATATAACTAATTAATATGAAACTATTTAAAAGTTCATAAAATTTGTCAACGAATTGGTGACATGTTATTACGGTTTTTCACCTTATATTTCATTTGAGTTCGAGCTTCTCTTTTTACATTTGTAGAGATAGATTATCGAGTGTTTTAACATTTATGTAGTTTAGCAATATGAGTACTACAATTTGATGTTCTATTTTTCATTTTTCTTTCTGTAAGATATTGTTTTCGATGTAATATCTTATTTTCTATTTTAATAAGTTTTATACAATCGATATTGTTTAGTTTATTAATTCCATGAAATGTAGCCCATTTGGTTTAGCGAGTCCGTTAGCCTAGTTACATTTTAGCTGGGCCAACAAAGTGTTCTTTGGGACATTGGGGTTAATTGAAATATATTTTTTTGAGTTGGCTTGTCTAGTAAGTAGTAACTTGGAAGTGAAAACTCAAGGTAAAAGAAGAAAAAAAATTAATTGTAGGATCTACTTTTATAGTTTAATTATTTTTGTGATTTACATTTTTTTAAAAGAACTTGAACCTAAAAGCGAATAAATACATAAAAAATTCGTTTATTATTTATTTTTGTAAATGTTTGATATGTTTTTGTAAACGTTCGATGTATATGAGTGGATGTGTTTAATGTTTATATTTACACAATATTTAGATTTCCCTTTTGAATTATTATAACTTTTTCTTAAGAATTTAGATATTTGTAAGGTTTAATCTATATTTTACTATATTCTCAAAACAGACCACTACCAAGTATACATTTTTTTCACAAAGAAAACAAAATTTTTTTAATAACCTAAAGAAAACAATTTTTTTTTTCTTTTTAATGGCCAAAACATCTTTTAGCCCCATCGCAACTCTTTCTCCCATATTCTCACAAGAATGGATTAATCCATTATCATTAACCTACTAAACATGATCGATGAGAAAAAGCCAAAATATAAAGTAAGGCCCTGGCCCCTATAAGAGCCTAATCAACCCAACGGTCACTTTTATTCAAACGCTCTCCAACTTGACCATCGTTTCCTTTTATACCTCTCGGAAACACACTTGCTTTTCCTCACTCCTATCTCTATCTCTATATCACATCTGTCTCTATCTCCCCCACTTCATTGAATTCCATAATCTTAACTCATGGGCTGCTTCTCATTATTTCCGTGTTTCAACAAACGAAATCTTAACAAATCTGTTTACAATCCATCTCTTCCTTCTTCTGTACATCAGGTACCCCCATTTCAATCCTGTATTTTTTTTCTTCTTTCTTTTTAGGCCGGTGTTTGGCTTATCGATTTTCGACAAGCCAAGTTTTTGTAGCTTATTTTCTGACCAATAATCTTTTTTTATTTGTTTAGGGAAATGAAGAGAGTTATTGCGAGTCTGATTTAATCAAGCTTCCGACACAAGGATCAACTAATCTTGGTTCAATTCAAATACCCATTTCGAAAGCCAGGTACTTTTTTTTTTTTTAATTAATTTCCTTTTGAAGCATTTTATCG
Source organism: Erigeron canadensis (assembly GCF_010389155.1). NCBI lineage: Eukaryota > Viridiplantae > Streptophyta > Magnoliopsida > Asterales > Asteraceae > Erigeron > Erigeron canadensis. The sequence continues at coordinate 37,701,259 of NC_057766.1, forward strand.
AACACTTTGCTTGCGTGTTTTACTTTTTAGTAATTGAAATTTTAGGGAGGATAGTGAAAATCTGCTGGTCAATGATAGTGGTGGTGAACAGGTTGCTATAGATTTAGATATAAAGATTAATAATTTAGATGTTGAAAGTGAAGATTTTGAAAATGAAAATAAGGAGAGTGGAAAATTAGGGTTTCTTGTGCATCTAGAGAGTGAAAAAGAGAGGGAGATTGAAACGAAAAAAGGAAATGGAAAGTTGGGTGCTCTTGTGCAGATTGGGAATGAAAAGGAGATGAATTTAGAATATATAAATGTAGAAATTGATAATGTAGAGGTGGAGAGTGTAAAGGATAGGAAGATGGAACCGAAAGAAGCAGATGAAGGTCTTAGGGCTCATACGTTGGTTGAGAACGATAAGCAGATCGAGCAGAAAGAGGAAAGTCAATATGATGAGGAAAAGGAAGTGAAAACTGAAGAACGAAAAAATGAGGTTCAAAGTCGAGTGGTCTCAGAATCTAGTGTGTCAAGTTATATATCTTATCCACCAATGCATAGATACCATAATTATGTAATCAATGAAGATGAAGAAGAAGGTGAAGATCAGGTAGTAGTGATTCAGGAATCGTCATCCGAGTCTTTATTCTCTGTGTCAATTAATCCAAGGAGAAAGCAAAAGTATGGTGTGGTTGAAGTTGATGATGATAAAGAGGTCAACAGTCCCTTGAAAGTAAGTTCTTCGCCCAAAAGGCCTGAGGTGGATGATCAGAACCAAGTTATTGATTATCTATTGAATCCAATTGAGAATCTTGCTCAATGGAAAACAATAAAGGCAAGACCAATGCCTATTTTGGAACAACACCTAGAAAAAGAAAATGTCTGTTTAGAGCAAGAAGATATTCCGATCCAATTAACTGAAGAGCCTATCTCTAAAGTTTCTGATATGAAGGGGAAACGAAAGAACGACACTGCAGTAACTACAAGTCTTTCAAGTTGGTTGGTTGAACCTGAAAAGTCAACAGCAAGCAAGGAAGAGAGTCAATATTCTGCTGGGAATTCGTATGCATACTCTGATGGGGCAACTTCTTGGAAGAGCTTTGAAGATAGACCCATTTTAGGAGCTTGGACCATTAAGGAAGTGCGGCAGGTATCTGCAAGATCTTCTCCAAGAAAGTCACCTAGCCATGACCATGATGAGATGCCGATCATAGGAACTGTTGGGAGTTACTGGAGTCATACCGGACAGGCTACAGATTTTTCCAACTCCTGCAGCACATCTCCCATGGGAATGTCTGCAAAATCGAGAAGGAACAGAGAGGTAATATACTGTTATTTTGCGTTGCTTCTATCATATTGACTCGTAATGGCAAAATGGAATGGTTGGCAATGGGTCAAGGCCAAATCAGTAAACACTTTTTGATCTTAAAAATCTATAAAGAACTAACTTGTTAAGTTTAATCACAGAAATATATTATTGCAATGGTAACTCAAAACTTAATGCATTTGAATACATTACGGATTACTTTTCCTACCTGCTTGACCCATTCTCTATCAATTTTAAGTATATGGGTCAGAATTGCCACCTCTACATAATCCACATTAAGTGAACTTTAAATGTATTTCTTCTGATCAAGTATATCATCTTATGTAGAAGAAAGCATCAAGCTGTCACTCTACTCCCTATAAGAGACGGTTGGATAGAACATTTGACAGGACTGCTGTTTAGGTTACCTTATAAAATGTGTTTGGGCGGCTTTAAAAGTACAGTAATTTTCTGTTGTTTTTTGAGCATGATGATTAAATAAACGGGATGACAGTGTTTTCATCTCTAGTCTTACATTCCCTTTTTTTATGCTTGTGAATACTAGAAGCTGGTTTATATGTAATCTCATTTTGAATCCATTTTGCTTTTTGGATAATTTATATTAAAGTTGACAAGTCTTTGTAATATCAACCAATATCTATGTATGCAAAGTTATATTGCTTCATTATACTTGTCAATGTTAAAATTAGGACCTCTCCGGATGTAATGAATTGATATTTGGTTCGACATCCACCAAAATCTCTTCATAAGATGGACAGAAAGTAAAATGCTGAATTCGCCGTTTTTGCTTCGTTTAGGAACTCTAACTATCATTAATGCTAAATACACAGTGACATAATGTGGTTGCTAAACTTTCATAAGCTTTTCAAATGCAGCCTTCTACAAGAAGATTAATCAAACACGTAGTGATACTCTTCATGACCATACACATTATTATACCACATTACTGGAGTTGTCTTCAGCATTACCAAATTGATTGTGTGACAGATTGTTGGGATTATATATTCTACAATTCATCTGTATTCTGGCTATATTAACTCTTAAAAGGACATGGCTGCTAGTTCTGTTTTTTTATATGGTAGGTGTCAATTTAATGGGTATAACTGATAAAAATGCATTGCTGCATAATTTATTCATCACATAGTGGTTGTATTACTATCAATGGTATTGTGATATAGTTGGTTACCTTTATGTATCAATAGTTCTGGTTGAAATTTGTGAACTTCTCTGCAACTTCTTGCTAGAGTATGCAACAACTGATATCTTAATGCATAATAGCTTGTATATTTGGTGCTTACATCCGCTGTTGTGGGAGATTAATATATATATGTAATATTGGTATAACTTGTCAAGGAATCACAGTATTTAATAAGATATTCCTTATAATGTATCATCATAAAGTAAACTAAAAAGGATGTCACAAATGCCTGGAATGTGCATAACCAGGTAAATTCTCTATAAAAAAGTTTTAAGAGTACAAGAAATTTGCATTCGACAAAGCCAACTTTAAATGGGAGTAAAAAGACCTATGCCTTTACTTAGGAGGACTAAACACAATCAAGGCAAAGGTTATGAGAAACATAAGCAACTACTATGAAGAAATTCACTACAATCACCAACATCATCATCCTTATGCTTATGAAAAGAGAAAGCATAATTATTACCAGAAATCTAGACTGTGTTTGCGATTGCATACTTTATTCATGACTTAAAAATTGTGCTCAAAATAACCAACACTTTTCTGACTTAAAAACTTCATGTGTGTTTTCTGGCTAAAATAAATAAAATGCAGCTAGTAATCAAACACTTGAAACTTGGTTTTGGCTTTGGAAAAACACAAGATCACACACTTGAAAATGCCTATAATCCAAACTTTATAAAATCCAACAAACCCGAAACTCCTAACCTTCAATGACTGAAGGCAAGTAAGAACATCCATGGACCATGGATCGCCAAATTCCGACCTTGTTAGCTGCGAGTTTCCAACACTCGAATAACAAATACTGTACTAATCATGGTCTAACACTGAGAACAGAACACATGTGATGAGAGTTTCCAATTCCAACCCAAAGATACTAAATTTCATCAAGTAAAAATCTTACATAGCCAAAAATCACAACTTGTTGACTAATATTACAGTACAATTTGATACAAAATTAATTGAAACTACAAACAAAAATCCAAGATTTATCACATCCATCATAAATGGTCTAAACCAGATCAGGGTAGTAAAAATACTTTCACCAAAAAAATTACTACCACTATATCTATATATATGATATCATTATACTATAAGACAGATCCATACTCTTAGAAAAAGAATCATTCACCATTAGCAGTGATCTGAACTGGAGAAGAAGAAGAAGAAGAAATTCTCTGTGATCGTCTTTTGGGCTGAAAAACAGAGTCTTTAAACTTGGAAGGCATTCCACTCTGTCTTTTCCCTTTGGATTTCGAAATCTTTTTGGAAGTGATGATGAGATTGTCGAAATGGATGGGTCTTTTTCTTCTGGTAAGAATTCTGTGCTGAATGTACGGAACACCAATGATTGATCCGGCTGTAACTTGATGGATTGCTTTCACAAGTAGATTCAGACCTATACACCGTGAAGAAGAAGGTGATGATGATGGAAAGAATGATGATGAAGATGATGATGAAGAAGAAGCTGTAGATGACGCAATGGCTGAATGGTGAGTGATTGATGATGAAGAAGATGAACAAGTGTAATTGTTGGTTGTAGTACAAGATGTTTGCATTTTTTTGGGGTGTGATGTGAATCTGAATCTTGGATTTTCAAGAATGAAGAAGAAATGTGGCCTTTTACTTCTCCTCTATATGACTAGTCAAGTCCAACTACTATAATATTGGTCTCCATTCTAAAGAAATTTTTTTTTTTTTTTACTAAACTATCTTATGAATTATGATAAATTTGCTAAAAGTCTTACATGTTAAAATATTTAAGTAGATTATAGTTACTAAACTATCTCTAAAAACTTATTACAATAATGTACTGTATCAGCTATTGTCCATTATTTTACAAAAAATGTTGCAAAATAGTTATAAGTGACAACATTTTTCTCGTTAAAACAACTATATGATAGGTTATGTAATACCTTTTTACGTTTTATAAATATTTTTGGTTATATAAGTACCAATATAAGAACGCAATCTTCATCATGTGAGTGTTATGTTCGTATAAGGTATAGATGGACATAGGATAATATAATTAAGTTTTATCTAAATACAGTATATTATATTTAAAAAGGTTTTGATTAACAAATTTTATTTTTTAGGCGTTAGTTGCATATCCATATTATTAAACCGAATTGCTCTTGTTGTTTCTTTTCGCTGAAATCATACAATTGGTTTTTTGTGTCCACTAAAAATAAGTACATACAAACCACCATTGCTTTTAAGTTTTTTTTGATTTTTTGGTTTTTGGTTTGGTTTTCATTTTTAAACTATGGGCTAAGATGAACGTGGCTGGTTCTTTGATCAAAAAGAAGTTGGGCTTTCACGAATCTGGGCCAAATGCCTAGATCTGGTAAATAATCGTCAGTTCGTCACAATGGGGCAATGGGCTGGTGAAGCACCACTTAGGCACTTAACGTATTAATATTAACGAGATTAAGTACCCACACATTGTAGCAGTGAGATGGTGAGGGTGATAGGTCATAAAGAGTAATAGGTCATAGAATGTGATAGCCAAATGCCTTAGGAATTGAAAGAATAAATGATTTATGGAGAAGAAAGATTTTGAATGAATTGGGAGAATAAATGATTTATGGAGGAGAGAGAAAAAAATGATTGGTTGAGATTTGAGGAGAGGGAATGAGTAATATAATTATTTTAGGTAAATATATAATACATATGGGGCATTTTGGGAAAGTAAAATGTTGAAACTTAAATTTAGACAGAGACTTTTTGATTTATAATATAGTATAGATATAGACATTGATTATAGATATATCGATTTCAATTATTGTTCAAAGTATTTCGATAAGCATACTAAATTTCCGTTATTATGGTTGCTGATCAATGTTTACATAAGCTAGTATTGATATACTCATATACATACCTATTAATCGGATACTTTTTATGTCATATACGGCCACTTTTTTGGCTAATAAATTATTTGACTTGTTTGACTTATATATTAATTTCACTATTAACTAACACTACTATAAAGTAATCTTTCAAAAATTATTATTTAAAAAAGTTAACATATATGACAAAAACAGATGAGATTTCTAGATTACATGTAACTTCTAGCATAAATCTTCTAATCTTATCCAAGTATCATAGTACCACACCTTATAAATCCAGCGATCAACGAAGCTTTCCGGATTAAGACGTTGACCTCAACCATATTGACCTCAACCATATTATTTGAACTTAGGCTTTCCGAATTAAGACGTTTTTTTTATATCTTTTTGCTACAAGAAGCCCTATAAAGCCTCAAGAAGCCATGTACATTGCCCTAAGAAGCTTTATTGATAAAAAAACTTCTAGGCGTGGATTCCAAGGCGCTTAAAAAAAAGAGACGTGCGACAGTGCAGATTCCAAACAGCTATCTATGTTTTTTAATGTTTTTTTTTTCACTTTAACCCCTCTTGTTTCCTATATATACACATATTTAATATTTCACAACCATATTTTCACAACTATCTATCTATCTATCTATCTATCTTTCTTACAAATTTTTATACAATTTACACACAATTATTTACCTTATCTTTCATCTATGGCTATCCAATATATTTTCTATGTAACTTGATATGGCCTTTTTACAACATTGTAGCCACTTGTGAATATATTTTTCTTCTCCCAAAGTAGTCTTAAGTAGCTTTACAACTTTTCTTGTTAATTTATTTTGACATTTCGGATATATGCTCTAAAGTTTTGCACTAAATTATATAACATCTCCAATCTAAAATTTTGATGATTCTTTTTTGCAAACGTAAAAACTCAAGGGTAAAGAATTGTAAAAAACAAAATTTTATTAAACAAAACAGAAAACAAAATATAAAAAATACAAGTCTGGCCCACAAGAAAGACTTTCTTTGTGAAGCCTTGCTCCAAAATAAAATGAGAAGAAGCCCCTTAATGAGTGGATTTCCACTTGTCAAAAGATGCCCGTATAAGGGGTTTCCTCATAAAACCTTGCTCCTATTAACCTTAAGTTTAAATCAAAAGAATGACACACATCTTACATGTACCGGTAGAAATGACATGTTGGTTGTGTTCTGTCAAAATACTATCATATTTTTGATAGTTGCTAAATGGACATGTTTCCATAGCAATTAAGTTGCTGCAGGCTGTAGCTTGTTAGATAATATTATTCTGTAAATTACATATACTAGTCGCACACATTTCTTTGGTGTATTAATTGTTGCTAGTCGCCTCTTTTAGTATATAAATAGAATATCATAAAAATTTCATACATGTCATTCTTAAGTCACAAAATATCATATTTGCCCAATTAAATTTTAAAATATCATATATTCCATTTTGTGACTTACCAATGGCATATATGATATTTTCCCTAGAATATCAATGGATTTGATATTTACTGATGGATAGTTGGCTCCTAAACTTTTATACAAAAATAAAAGAGTTAATTTCACAAATCGTCCTTGTGGTTTTACCAAAAAATCACGTTTCATCCTTTAAACTTCAAGATGACACTGGTAGTCTTTTAAACGCGGATAATGGTCACGTTTCGTCCTTTAATCTAACGGACGATGGTCACGTTTGATCCTTTAATCTAACGGATGATGGTCACGTTTAGTCCTTTATACGGTCGACTAAAGGACGAAACATGACCATTATCCGCTTATAAAGGATTACCAGTGTTATTTTGAAATTTAAAGGATGAAACATGATTTTTTGATAAAACAACAAGAACGATTTTTGAAATTAACTAAAAAAAAAATAAAGTGAGCGTGTCCAATGGATCTGGGCCAATTTAGAAACTCAAATGTTTATATGATTTTAAAATAAATTCGATAAGGTTTTTATAAAATAGGGAAATTTGAGCCTGTTTTGGTAAATCGATTCTCTTACACCATACGATATATGACATAATCTATCATGCATGTGTTATTAGGGGTTGATTTACATGCCACCTTAATTAATTTACTAATCCTTATGATTACCTACATAAAACGAAAGAATTTAAAGAGCTAAGTCTTAAGACTAAAGTGGTCGCGCGGCTATGTGATTTTCATACATACTGAACCACTGAGATATATGTTGTATCGTTTTTTTGGTTCAAGCAGAACTTAATTATTTTATGATACACACTTAAAGATAATTAGATAACAATAAGAATAATAAGGTGTTTTGTTTATGTAGTCGAATGTCTGTTGAACGAACTTAATTAGGACACTGGAGTTTAAGGTGCAGGAATTTAGGATGGATCTAATTAATTGCTTAGTTGGTTTAGTCGTCGTTCCATAGTTAGGTACTAAAAAATATGGGGTTTTATCATGTTGGGGAAGCCGGCTTTAGAGTTGAAGTGGATTAGGCCATGGCTTAGAGCCCCCAAGTGATAAAAGACCTTTATTTTCAGAATATTGGGCCTAAAAAGCTTAAGTTTGGGCTAAAAAAAATCTTAGAATATGAGACTAGATGTATCGCTGTTGCATGTCAATACTTTTTCAATCTTTCAAACAATTTTTACATTATCTCTCAAAAGTCCCTCCATATTCTAATTAACACGAAAATTTCAAAAAATCTCTCTACTCTCCAATGTTCAATTATATTTCCAACTCTCTTTTTCCCTTTTAAGCCGAGAAAATATGATTGAAGGTAATTAATAAGTTTTTTTTTTTTTCCCGTTCTCCAACATTCAAATTCTCACATATAGCTTTTTCTTTTTTAGTTTTTGAACTTTTAATCAACTATTATCCAATTAAAGAGTTATTTTCGTTGATTTGTATCGTGTCATTCTCAGATTATCATATTGAAGGTTATTTTTTGTCGATTATTTTGTTGATTATTTTCCAATTTTAGAGCTATTGTTTTTAATTAAAAAAAAAATGTTCGTGTTTTTTTCTTGTCCTAATGTGTTTATGAAATGAAATTCATTACACCTTTGAATCTTGAACTTCCGCTACATTTAATTTGTAGACTTAAAATTAAGCCTCAAAATCAATCTCGTCTAAAATTTCTAAAAAGGTTACGCCAACCTTGGGGATGATCAATTGGTCTAGGCACCCTCTCATGTGTATGTATACATCTTTAAGCCTAGCTACATAGATCGTTTAACTATAGATGTGTTTTTTTTCTTACAAAAGAAAGGAAAAAATAAATAATGACTATAAACTATTGAACATTGTCAAATTTGAAATTATGAACTTCTTAATATGGTAAATGATTATGACTATAACGATGATACTTAATATTGTCATAAAGACGTATGATGAAAAAAGAGAGAATGATACAATGATATATTCCAAACTATTAGGTAATGAATGTAGTACAAGACTTCAAAAATATTTCCATGCATAAACTAGAGGGAAATGTACAGTTAATATTCTTAGTTTTGATATGGTCAATAGATCGTACATAAAAGTAGGCACCGTCGTAAAGCCATGACCACAACAACCCTCTGTTGGAAAGAAGAAAGTATTTTGGATCAAAATAAATCATCATTTTCCAGAAAAACTCATCTTAGGCAGCAAATCAAGAATCGTTGCAAGATCATTGTTTGATTTTATTTCCATAATTAACGTATAAAATTCATGTATAAATAGGGGCTACGATTCATTGTAACAATTATCACAATAATTATTCACAATGTAGTCTTTTATTTCCCTCTTACCAAAGGCTGTATAAGCCTATAGTCTAACCTTTATTTTCTATATCAATTGTTAACATGGTATCAGAGCCACAAAACCTTATAAACAATTTTCAATAAAACATAAAAACACAAACCAAAAATCAGTCATAAAAACAAGGAGCATATCAATCTATCGAATAAGAAAATAAAAGAGATTTGAAGGAAAAATCGGCTAGTGGAAGGAATCAATTGGAAAGATCACAATTAATATTGTGGTACTTGGCAATTGATTGTCATGTGGTGTTGTTGTTCTTTCGTGAGGAACATCAAAAAGAAAAAAAAAAGTCGGCTAGAGAGGATGAATTGGGAGCAAAAGGTCGGTTAGTAGGGGATCACAATTTATTCGTAGAAGAGGATATAATCAATCTATCCATCGATATAATTTAGAGGAGCTCAGTGGGTTTTATTTAGCCGCAAAAGACAAAAGTTGGTTTCGTTCTCTACTTTGGATTTCGTGAAGTAGCAGCTGAGATGGTTTGTTTTGAATCCGCAAGAAAAATAAACACTTCAACTTGAGAGGCAGTGTTAAAAAAAATAAAAAATATACCTGTATTTTTTTAGGGGGAGATATAGGTATATAAAGAAGTGAAGAAGGTAACTCAAATCAAAAAGCTACCATGTCTTAAGACGGCAGCTCAAAAAAAAAACGACTATCATGTCTAAAGGCGGCAGCTCAAATCAAAGTTACTATGTCTGAAAAAAAAGCGGTAACTCAAACCAAAATTTACCATGTCTGAAGAAGGCGGTAGATCAAGACCAAAATCTACCATGTCTAAAAAAGGCGGTAGATCAAACCAAAACTACCATGTCTGAAAAAGGCGGTAGTCCAAACCAAAATCTACCATGTCTGAAAAAGGCGGTAGATCAAATCAAAACTACCATGTCTGAAAAAGGCGGTAGTCCAAACCAAAATCTACCATGTCTGAAGAAGGCGGTAGATCAAATCAAAGCTACCATGTCTGAAAAAGGCGGTAGTTCAAATCAAACTCAAAACTAATCCAAAGTTGAATATTGGTGATCCCACTATTCAACTTGAGGGGGAGTGTTGGAAAGAAGAAAGTATTTTGGATCAAAACAAATCATTATTTCCCAAAATAAGAAGATCTCATCTTAGGCAGCAAACCAAGAATCGTTGCAAGATCATTGCTTGATTTTATTTCCATAATTAACGTATAAAATTCATGTATAAATAGGGGCTACGATTCATTGTAACAATTATCACAATAATCATTCACAATGTAGTCTTTTATTTCCCTCTTACCAAAGGCTGTATAAGCCTATAGTCTAACCTTTATTTTCTATATCAATTGTTAACAAACTCCTCACCTACAACCACATACATCTAAAATAAAAAGGGCAAAAAATGTGCAATTGTTCGTTTAAGTCCATTGTCCAAAAAAGGAAGAAAAAAATGGTATGAAAGCGTTTACGCAACACTGAATCTTATAAAGTGAAACAAATCATAAAACCACTTTGTTGGTGATGAACAAGTAACCTAACTAACATGTACAAATTTGAATCAAACAGGTGGATGAAATGCACGGCATAAGAGGACACATTATACTTGTGAATACTCAAAAAAGTGAAGGCCAATGAAGTCTTAAGTGTCATCATCATTTATAAGAAAAATGTCTTTTATTTATCAAAGATAATAAATAATATTATAGTACCGTTAACTTTAAATGGACCTAAATAGCACGATTGTCTTATCAGTTTAATTGTCCGGTCCAATGATTTTATACACGTACAAATGATACATGTGACAATTGATGACCGGTTGAACAAGTTTAAAACTGTCTTCGTTATTTTTCTTTCTATATATAATAACCATATATGTAATTTTGAGTATGATCATATCAAATTAAGGTATAGTAATATAGTATAACCCAATGGCCACCGAGTCTTCCACTGAATAATTTCGGATAACATCTCAAAGTGTTCCAAAAACCGTTATTTAACTAAAGAGGCCAAGTAAATAATATAACCAAATTAAAATAAATGTCACGATTGTGTTTTTGATGAAGAAGTGTACAAGAAAAGCATGAAATTAAACGCGAAGGTAATGAAGTAGGTGAGTCCATATATAGACTATTCAAACTTGAGCTGAATTAAAACGTGTACTTATATATATAGCTTATTTTTGCATATATATCCACATGAAATTATGATTGAAGAAGAAGAGGAAGAAGGTTCACCAACCAATAACAAGATATGCATGATCCAACTTGAACCACTTAATTTGGACCATAATATAGAATCCAAAGAAACTTTCAAATAACACAAAATATAGATTGTGGCAGGTTATAGGTACAAAAGAGGTGGCACTACTTTTTTCTGTCGAATTAATTTTCTTCTTAACTAGCACTACAAGTATTAGATAAGGGCCAGCTCCCTTTGTGTTGGTGAATACCGTTGAGATCTTGCTAACCTTTTTTTGTTACTTTTTGACCAAAATAATCAGCGTTTCTCATGCCTGAAACATTCAGCATTTCTCTGGATTAAATAGTAGTACTACTGTTTTCTAGTAAAGATATAAATAGTTGATTCTATATATATATATATATATATATATATATTGCATAATAATATGTTGATGAGTATTAACTAAACAAATAATGTTGAGCAAGTCCATATTTCCTAAAATACATAGCAAATGTCGAATGAAACTAACATATGTAGTATGTGAGGCCGATTAACTATCTATATAATTATTAAAACAGTAGGAATCCGGACGATTCTAGCTAGGGCTTCTAAAAACTCAAACCTAATTTATAATATTGCCACCTAGAATTATAACTTATGTGACATTCTCATACATTTTTTCAATATTTTAACTCATATGGAATAAATTCTAATAATAGAATAGAAAGAAATATGATTATATAATAATAAAATATGAAATATAGAAAAGAAAAAAAAGTTGAAACAAATCGTAGGACACAAACGAAAGAAAGTGAATATACTGTGTACATTATATTTAATTTTTTGGCAATTATTCTTTCCTTTGTCTCTAACAATAATAATAATAATCATATAATTATATTATAGGAATTTAAATCTTTATAATTAGAAACATGATATCATTTATCCAAAAAACACAACAATGTTTATATGTATCCTATCTATACCGATCAAGAGTTTTTGAGATTATCTTTTTCTCTCATATTTCTTCTTTGCTGGACACATTATAATTAAATCTGTAAGTTCTTATGAATTGCTTTTTGATAGAACTAAATTATTATTCTTTGACGATTTTATTTATATTAAAGGATTTCATATAAATCTAAAAGTTTTTTGATTGATTAATTATTATTTTTAATTGTTTGAGCCTTTGAGGAACATGTAATCGTCACTAAAACTCTATTTAGGATATACAAAAAACTAAATCATTCACGGTTAATTTTGCACGATTTTATTACCATGGCTACATTACGACAATGGGAGTCCATATACAATAAGTATATGACACCCAGTTATTCCATTAGTAAACTACGAACATTATAATACTAAAGGTAGTAGTTTTGGCCTTATTTATAAGATATTCATTCACGTTATCTAAGATAGTCTTCAGATTTCGTTTATTATTTGTTTAAACATTAAAAAAATTTATATATTAATGTAGATAGATTAATGTAAAGCTCTTTTTTTGAAGCATTATTTTGAAACATAGATATTTGCAAAACAGCTTTAGGATGATGAAGGGCATTCCGATGTGCATAGGTTATATTTGGCCATCTACAAAAGCTTCATGGGGGTGATTATTTAGTGTAATGAGTTGTATGTATCTTTTTAGTTATTTTAAAAGTATATATTATTCAATGTAATTTTTAATAGCCTTCATGTATTAATACGTGGTGAAAATATGAAGCTTCGGCGTGATTCTAATGCACGCGGTTAGGTATATGGTTCAAGATTTTAGTGTATCTTTGTTTTTTAGTTGCTTATTTAAATTTTGAAGTAATTTTAGTTTACGGACTTATGCCTTAACTCATGCCTGCATTTATCATCACTACGCCTTTGTGATTAACTGTTTTATATTTGTGATTTAATTTTTATAGGTTAATAATGAGCTTTTGTACGGTTCTCGGTTTATTTATCATCATTTTGCGTCCATCTATTTCACTTTTTAGTACGGTTCTCGGTTATTTATCATCATTTTACTTCCTGTAATCCTAACTACTAGGTTAATATCGTCTAGGTAACCATCAATATCGCAAATGGTCAAAAGTAGACATTAGCTAGATGAGTTAAAAAAGTCAACATGGTCAAAATTAAACCAAATGTCCGTTGTTTTGTGTGATGATGGAGTCGAAGTAAGATCATAAAGAGCCTCTTTCAGGTGAAGAGTTATGGTAGAATTGATCATGAACATTTGGTTAACATGGCAGAACAAGTGTCCTCATACCGAAACATTTTTTATGCATTTTTTTAAAAGTATTTTTGTTTTGTATTTTTTCCTTCTTATTTTGAAGTGGGGTTTTATAAGTTCCTATGTTGGGCCCTTTAACTTTGACCCATGCTAAACATCGGAGTGTCTTTTTTTTCAATAACAACACTACACTATTGACTAAATCTATTGCTACTATATACTAACGATCGTTTTGAGCTTTGACAAAATTCTATTCTTCAGATTAGTATATTGTTTGGCCAATTACTTACGATGAGACTTAATGATTGTTAGACGTCTAAATTATAAACTTTTAGCCAACACTTACCTATATTTTCAAACAACCAACACTTAACTATATATATTTTTAAATAGTCGCGCATCGCACGGAAAAAAAGACCTTATATATATATATATATATAGGGTGGCAATCAAATGAGAACCAACTTAAAATGAGAACAAATGAGAACACTTAAAAACTACATTTTGATGCATTAAAAGTCCATAAAACTGACATAGTGCATAACTAATTATCATTATTTAAGTGTTTAACAACACATGGATCCGTCAAAATTGAAAAAAATACTTCTTTTTGTCAGATGCATCATTTTGATAATATGCATCCAAGATGGATACACAAAACCAAAAACGTGATTTTTTCGATTTTGAAAGATCAATGTGTTGTTAAACACTTAAATAATGATAATTAGTTATGCACTATGTTAGTTTTATGGACTTTTAATGCATCAAAATGATGTTTTTAAGTGTTTTCACCGTTCTTATTTTAAAAGTGTTTTCACCGGAGTGTTACCCTATATATATGTGTGTGTGTTTAAATAGGGGAAGACCGCAACTGTGTTGTTTTTGCTACATCATTTTTTCTTTTAGGTGACGATCTTGTTTGCTTTACGGTCGTGAAGATCATTTTTGAATGGTGGTGTGACAAATCGTGTCTTAACAAGTTCGGTGCGTACAAAATTCTCAGCTTTAAAACATGAAAATGACTCATTTAACACTTGCCTTTAATGATTTGAGTTTGACAGTTATTCGTTTTATGTATCAAAAAAATTTAAATGTTGAACTTTAAAATATTAAAAACAATTATTTTAAAAAATAGAAAAAGTTGCATAGTACATTTTGATGGATAATTAATCTTTCTTATAAAAAGTTAATATTTTAAAACTAATTTTGACCGTAAATAACTTTGTTTGTACTATATGTTAGTTGATAAAACTTATATGGACGAAAAGTACATTAAAAACTCAATCTATTCATATATTTTATATCAAGTATTACATGACACAAACAAAGTTATTTACGGTCAAAGTTAATCAAAATCACAATTAAAATGGAACGAATGTAAGTCAAATAGTATAGTTACTCAATTAAGTAAGTAGCATAAAATTATAAACTTGGGACTTGAGCCGCATCAAAGATGTACACAGTTACTATAATTAATGAACAGTCAACTAACTGGTGAATGACAAAGAGAAAAAGAAGCATTTAAGTATGAAAGATGGAAAAAAGTCAAATTCATGCTCGTCTCAGAAACACTAGTACAGTAATTGTGAACAGACCTTTTTCAAGGAGTAGTAAAGCATTTTCAGCCACCCGGCCTACAATTATCGATACGTACCAACAAATCATACATCTGAACGAACAAACACAAATAAATAACTTCACATTACGTGGAAGAGATAATATGTAAACACTCGTATTCTTGTCAAAAGAGAGAGACTTTTTTTTCAAAACATCTGATCTTATAACACAAAAGGGAAAATAGGTAACTTGGAGTCGTTCTCAAGTCGGTGTTTTTGATATGTTTGGTTGGTGTAATTTCTTTAAATTCTATTTATGTTGTACCGCTTGTTCTGGCATCTAGTTAGTCCGTTTTTTATCATCAAATTAAAAAAAAAAACAAATAAAAATATACACGTGGAAAAATCAATTCATTAACGAATTTACATATATATGGCAAACTAGTGAATTGAGCACATCATTTTTGACATAATGTTAACTTTTCTATTCCACTCGTTACTGAATTAAACCATGCACCTCGTCAATTTGTCACCTCTTAATAAATTAATGACTAGATATGAAAAATGAATTAACAAAAGAAAACAATTTGCTCTGCGATCGATTAGTTTCTTCTCCCTAGCTCTGTTTTCGATCCATATATATATATATATATACACCAAGTGGCCGGAAGATCGCATATGTTGGAAGAGGCTATAGCTAGTGTATTTATTTGTGGCGTGAAACCTGTTCACATCCATACGTTTGTAGTTAGATTTATAGATAAATAGCAATAAGTCAAATGCCTTGCCAGAGCAAGCTTGAGAGAATCTTTCTCCAATCATGAATGGAATGAGATCCCTCAAGTTTCTCCGTCAAATTGAGAGGATCTTGACTCTTGATTGAAAATCAAGGGTTAAGATTAAATAAGTATCATTGAATTTTGGCCCTTGATTTTCATCAAAGGGTCAAGATCCTCCCAACTTGACTAGTCAAGTTGGAGAAACTTGAAGGAATCTTCCTCCATCATGAATACTCCACATATATATATATATATATATATATATATAAATTCTTTCTTGACCTCACACATTCTAATATTGTACATTGCTTTAGGGGGAAGGGAGTGATGTGGTTGAATTCTCCATCCATCTCAAATTCCACCAATCATTTTCATCCAACTCAATTTTCCTTTTCATCCCTCCTAACCATTTTTAATGGCATTCATGACTTTCCCATCCCTCCCAAATTTTTTTTTTCTTTTTCATTTAATTTAATCAAACTTTTTCTTTTTTAATAAAAACATATTTTCAATATTTCATTAAAATTAAAACATAAACCATACATATTAAAATTAAACAAAGTTCATTACAAATTTAGATAAATAAAAATTAAAATGTTCGACACATAAACAACATAAACGATAGATTAAACAACATAATAATCACTCATTAAACTCCCATCCATACTTCGCCGCAATCTCCCGCTTTTGCTCAATCGCCCACTCTCTGCTTTTTGGATCGGATGTTGCGTGTGGGGTGTTGAAAAACTTATAGTCACTCCTCTTGGTCTTGGTACCTTGATGCTCGAGTTGTAAGTCCAACAATGCTTGCTTCTTTATGTTCGCTTCCTCCATATTTTGACTTTTCTTCTCCGCGTACTCCTGCGTAAAAGCTGAAAAATAACCTCCCCTTTGACGACGACGGCCCCACATTCTTTCGGCCCTTTCTTGGCCGACTACTAGGAGTATATTTTTTTTTTTGAAAAATCTGGTTACCAGTGACTAGTGGAGGGAACTTTTTTTTTTCATGTTGAAACGGTCAAAAACGATCAAATGGACCCACCTCCCACGCTCCTAATGGTCATATTCCTTCCCATGCCTCCAGGGCTTAAAGCCCGTCGACTCTCATGCCGGCTTCATGCCGTGATAACGGCGCCGGTGTTGACCCAGCGGCATGGCATGCCGTTTCTCATGCCACCCACCACTCCTCTCCCCCTTATATTATACTTCTTCGAACAACTTTCGTTTCTTCGATCAATTCAATGTTTCTCATTTTAAATAAGCTCAAGTACTAAATGAGTGTTTGATTTCATTTGTCAAAACATATAGTGGCATTTGTATTGATGATTAAGAAATCTAATGTATATGCCTGACATTTGCTTTTTTAGGATAAATTCCAAGATTCAATTCCTAACATTGGTGGATTTAATTAGTAATATATTGGATTATAATTAAATATATATAAGTTGTGTAACATTTGTTGTACAGTATAGTATTAGAAGAATAATATACACTTTAGATAAGAATTTGGTTTCAAACATCTATCGATGATGACCTTATATATATTAATTAAGTTTTTGGCTCATCTTTAATGGATGTTTGTCATTAATTAACTTTTCGTCTGGAAATTTGTTCTCAGTGGTCTTATGTATTCTGTTGATCCAAATTAAGACTTCAAATATTGTGGGGTTATTTTTTGAAACTTTTATTGCAATTTTCTAATGGTAGTCTTGGTTCTTGGATTAGCTAGTTAGCTACGTTTTTGATGATTAGAGTGTTATTGTTTACATGTTGATCATGTCATCATGTGCTCTAGTCGTACGTATTGATGGAGATCATGATCTTGGTATATTTGCTATTAGTTTGAAACAATTTTGAATTCAAGCAACTAAATGATGAAAACAACTAAATTCTTTCAACATGCGTGTCTCCAATGAGATAATTACTATATATCTATCTTTATTGATCTCGAGTATTAAATATGAAGAAATATATACTTTGTTGTTGCAAGACCGGTTTTCTTGAAGCCCATAGTTTTTTTTTTCTTTTCTCATGGTAGATCGTGCTCGTGCTTCATAACCGTTATAACTGGCGCGTAACAATGCTAATATAGCGAAATTAATATTTGATACCGTTAATATGAAAAGGTAACAAATATATATATATATGGTAATAAAAACTAACGCGTAAAAATCAAGGACTAAAAATTAAAACCACTTACAATGCATTCTCGAGATTTTAATTAAAAGAAAAGAGATGATAAGATTTGATAGCGAAGGAGAAGAAAAAAAATTATATGCATAAATACATTCTTGAGTTTAAGAAAAAATGAAAGAAAAGAAAATAATCAAAAGGATTAATTACTTGAGTTTAAATGAAAAGGAAAGGGGAAAGAAAAAAAACATATAATTTTACAAATATACCCTTCTTATATAAATTAGAGTATTAAAAATAGATTGAAGGGTGAAATAGTATTTTTATATAATTATTCTTTCTTTTCTTTTCAAATGATGCCATTTTGGCAAGAAAATTTTTAAGACCAAAAATCCTTAAGTTTTCCTATCATTCCATTTCCTTTCTTTTATAAAAAACCTCAAGAATGAAAGATTAGAATGGATAAAAGAATTTTGAAATTTCGAAACGTGTATTTGCATCATCTAACATCGTTAAAAAATGGATTGATGAAATAAATAAATTATGTGAAATATCGTATTTGACACCGTTAAGAAGACGGATAAAGAAAAACATATTTCACGAAACCAAAATTCCAAGTACGCAAAAAATAAAATTCGATAAGAAATGAAAAAACGGTGAAAGGTTGAGTAACAAATTATAAAAATCCAAAGTTATGCAATACCAAAAGGGTAATTATACGATTTCGATCTAATATATGGGTAATACCAAATGGCTGAGGGTTAAACAATAAGAAATAACAAGCTTGGGTGGCTTAAATTAAAACTTAGGAGCAGATGACCAATTTAGCCGCCGTACTGAACAACGATAGAAATGGATTTTCAATATATGGGTAATATCGACCAAGAATTATATCTTGTTTCTCATTTCTTTTAGGAAAATGCTAAATACAGCCCTTATTTAACGTGTCTTATAAAACTTGTACCTTTCATATTAAAAGCTCGTCTCCTGATTTTCATGGTAAATGTACAAACAATTTATGCACCTTAAACACAGCCCTAAAAGCTGTATTTAGCAAACCCTTTTTTTTTATATAACGTAGATTGTACGTATATACATATACGATATACATATTAACTAATATTAAATGATCAATCAATGAAATTTATAGTTTCACCAAGTTTCCACATTGAATATTTAATTTAATACGAGTATATAAAGGTAAGATAAAAATAATATAAATGATATTAATTGTTTACAATAGTGAAGTTATTTCTTTCATTTATTTCTCCTATGGTCTGAACTTTAATTAGTTCCTTTTATGCAGAATATATGTGGAACTACTATCAATTTACTCCTTTCTTTTTAATCTTAGTTGATTTTTTTTTTTTTACAAAGTAAATTTTATTTTAAATGCGTATGATGTGTGATAATCACACAATGAAAGGGTCCCGCACTAAGCGGATCTTAAATAGTCTTTCTCAGTATATCACCTCCTTAATTAGAAAATACCGTCGAGGAGAACCTACCAAGATTCGAATTCGAGACCTTTGAGTAACTCCCCTGAGGCCCCGCATAGTAGGTTTAGTTAGTTGTTTGCTAATAACTTAATAATTCATCAATATCATTAGTGTATCTTACGGAGTTTGAACCCTTTGACCTTTATATAAGGAACTTCCAAAGAAGAAACTCTATGATCATAGTGGAATTAGCAATGATTTACCCCTTTAGTTCAATAATCTATACAGGTAGGAGTTAGAGAAGTATAATGATATTTTTTCAATAATCTATTTTTCTTACAAAATGAATTTAAAATAGTTAAGTTGTTATTTCAATAATCTTTTACAGGTAGGAGTTAGAGAAGTATAATGATATTTTTTTAGAAAAATTAAACGTCTCAAAACGCTAATTTAACATTACATCTATACTTAATTACATGGGTACTTTATTTAATATTTGTTGAGATATAATTAGATAATATTAATATTAAACATGTTCGATTGGGGGAGATTTTCCTCAAGAGATCGAGGTCTGAGGTCCGAGTCTCTCTCAGGACAACTATTTCAGAATAATAATCCTAAGGTTTTTTTGGGGTCGTATCGAAGGATCGTAAATCGTGATTCGAGCTCCGCATAGTGACAAATATTAACTACCCACCATTAAAAATAAATAAAATCAAATACACTTTGAGATTTAAGTTTACATACAGGGTGGCTACTAATAAATTGACCTAAGTTAACAAGTTGGCAACCTAAGAACTATACTTAGTGATCATTTAATCAGTCGATCTGTGTTCTTAATTTGACCTCGATAATAGTACGTCGTCGATCGACCGAGATTAACTAACAAATAAGGTTTATACGTACGTTCGATCAGGATTTTCATTGTTCACAATAATTTTTTATTATAAAATGGAAGGGAATTGGATCTACATCATAAAAAAAAATTTATTTAATTTATATATCATAATCAGTGTTTCAATAGATCGACAAGAGAGAACGAATTAATTTTAGTTTTTCAAAATATATATAGAAATGTAACTTCAAATTAAGTTTAATTGTCGCGCGTTAAGTCGTTAAATTAACAAGTTAAGTATTGAGTTATCGATCAATTTTAGACTCTACCAATGATGATATGATCATACGAATCATTTCCTTGGTGTCTTCATTACTTATTGATTTTCGAAATTTTGTTATACTCTTACTAATTTTCAATATAGTATTAACATTTTATAATTAGGGATGGCATATGTAATATGTATAACATATACATCATTAATGGTGTATCTAAAGTCAACCATTTTGATTGTAAGACAAGATTTTAATTAATGTTAAAAAAACAAAAGACAAGATTTATGAGTATGTAGTAAATTCCACAGGTACGTGTTGGTAACCAAGTGGTGTAATCCTTAATCCTTTATTAATTTGAATTAAGAAGAAAAGAATAACAAGAAAACACAAAACCAATTTCGTTTACGTCAACTTCTTTTTTTAATTAACCCTTCAATTAATTTTCTTCTATACCCTTTATATCTCTTCCTATATATATATGTGCTTCACTCCATACCTCCTTAATTTTCTCAACAACATACACACACATGGATTTCCTAATGGTGTTTCTCAAGTTAGCATACTGGCTAGTATGCCAGCTGCTAGCAAAATCATGTTACAAAGCTGCAATGAAAGTGAAAAACCATGGCTTTTTCTTGTTAAGAAACCATCCATCTCAAAAATCACCACACCAACATGCCCAATTTCCATTATTATTCCCTAGTTTCAAAAAATGTTGTTTACACAAAGATCAAGAAACCTTAGTTTGTGACATCCAAAACACCTTATTGTTAAACTCAAAATCTTTCTTTCCGTACTTCATGTTAGTTTCATTTGAAGGTGGTAGTATATTTAGAGCATTTTTCCTATTGTTATCTTATCCTCTTTTACTTGTTCTTGACTATGAGCTAAGTTTAAGGTTGATGATTTTCATCACCTTTTGTGGGCTTAAGTTAAAGGACATGAAAAATGTAGGCAGGGCTGTTCTGCCCAAGTTTTATCTTGAGAATCTAAACCTTCAAGTTCATGAATTTCTTGCATCTGCTAAGAAGAATAATCATGGGATTAAAGTTATGGTCTTTACAAGAGTGCCTAGAGTGATGGTTGAAGGATTTTGTAAGGAATATTTGAGTGTGGATGATGTGGTGGGGACTGAGTTGCATAGTGTTGGGGGGTATTTTAGTGGTTTTGTGTCAAGTTCAGGTGTACTTGTGAAACATAAAGCAGTAAAAGAATGGTTTGGAAATGATAGAAAACCAGATATTGGTGTTGGAAGTTGTGGTCTTCATGATCAACTGTTTGTCTCTCAATGCAAGGTATGTGTGATCATTTAATTTGACCCATTCTTCAATGTATCTATATGTTTATCTCATTTTAACCAGTACTATATGTATATAAGTTTAAAACAAAAATAATAATAAAAAAAAAGTTTGCATCTTCATTAGATCGTCTTCCTATTTCTGAGTCTTTGATCCCATACTCATTGGATTGAAATATTCAAATTGGTATAACGTACAGACCAATTAAAAATGATATCAGCTCGGTTGATTGAGTCACCAGGTTTTGAAACTAGAAGTTGGGGTTTCGATCCCTCATCGAAAGTGGGGACCTAATTAAAGTGGATATATATTTCTCGGATGTTTACTGAGCGTGAATTTAAACAGATCCGGTTAAAACGACCCTCTATTCTCATTTGAGCAGGCTTTCACCTTAAAATGATGGGGAATAGTATTTATGCAATAGATGTCGTTAAAAAAATTTATAACAGACCAAAGGCTAGCGGTTGAATCTCATTTCGTATTTAATTAATGATATTGGTGGATGTTGGTAAAACACATGCTTTTAACCGACTATCTCTTAAATATCAAAAGTCCGAATCACACAACAATTCCCATTTGGGATGCTTTAAATATGGATTCTTTTGAACTTTCTTGTTTTCCCATTTGGGTATATTTTAGACCTTCAAAAAACTGAATTAACTTAATACTATGTAATGTAACAATAAACTTCATGATTTAACTATGAACCTCTGCAGATCACAAGTCCAAATTAATCTCATTTTCCCTTTATTGATATATGTATTGATCACAGGAAGGTTATGAGGTGAGCAAAGAAGATGCAACGATTATGCCAAGAGACAAGTACCCAAAACCATTAGTTTTCCATGATGGAAGACTAGCTTTCTACCCAACACCCTTAGTTACCTTATGCATGTTTTTATGGTTTCCTCCTGGGATTTTGCTAGCAATTATAAGGCTAGGTGTCGGTATCTGCTTGCCTTATCCTCTTTCGCGTATCGTGGGTGGTCTAACTGGCGTGAATATCACAATAGAAGGGTGTGATTACTCATGGGAGAACAAAAACAAACGCACCGGTGTACTATTTGTTTGCACACATCGGACCCTTTTGGACCCTGTCTTTTTAACTATGACCGTCGGGAAGTCAATGACCGCGGTGACTTATAGTCTTAGTAAGATGTCAGAGGTTATTGCGCCTTTAAAAACGGTCAGGCTCACACGAGACAGGAAACAAGATGGTGAAACCATGCACAAGTTATTAAGTGAAGGAGATTTGGTTGTGTGTCCTGAAGGGACAACTTGTAGGGAGCCGTATTTGTTGAGATTTAGCTCGTTGTTTGCTGAGCTAACCGATGAGATAGTGCCCGTTGCTATGGACACACACGTAACCATGTTTTATGGCACAACGGCTAGCGGGCTCAAGTGTTTAGACCCAATTTTCTTCTTAATGAACCCAAGACCAAGTTACCATGTAAAGGTGCTTGGAAAGTTGGCAAAGGAGTTCACTTGTGGTGTTGGTGGAAAGTCTAGCCATGATGTGGCTAACTACATTCAGAAAAAACTTGCTGACTCTTTGGGGTTTGAATGCACAAATCTTACTAGAAGAGATAAGTATTTGATGTTGGCTGGGAATCAAGGGATTGCATAGTAAAAAATGTTCATCTTAATGAATATTTAAATAGTACTTAATTTTGATACCAAGGGAATTGGATGGATGTTACCATTAATTATTGTTTGGATATATTTATTTAAAACATTAATTTGATATGTTGGACATATGTCTCATGTATTCATTTTTATAGCTATCTGCATGCAATATTGAAAATGGTGAGTGAAATCATTTCATATCTACAAATTTTTTTGACCCAGAGGCTTCTCTAGAAACGAGTAACTCTCATATTACAAGAATACTTACAAACAGAATATGTAAAGGCATCAACTGATCATAGTAAAAATTCAAGCTGTAACAATTTATCTTATTTGGTTTGTGGCTATAATAATGTATCACTTATGCACCTCGAAGATAATAGGAGGAATTGAGTTCAAGTCTTAGCATAACCAATTTGAGCTCAAAAATATGTATACTTCGTAAATACAGATTTAACCCATTCATCTTGTATATCTTCATCATAAATTCATCTTTGATCTTACATGTGTCTATTAATTGCATTGTTAGACAACTTAGACTATCCACAACAAGGATATCCATACGAGATTTGTAGTAACATGGAGGGTGTTTGTGAGAAGAGTATTAATATGAGTGGTAACATGGAGGATGTTCATCCTTGGATGTTTGTGATGAAAGGATGGAGAAGAATGGAGAGAAATGAATGTAAATGACAAAATTAACTTTGATGATTATTTGGTTGTTTGTAAGAAGTATGGATATATTATCGTTGTGGATAAAAAGTTGTTTGTGGAAAGGAAAGCTGACATGGCATGCTAATTAGGATGTTTGTTGGAAGAACACTCTGATGCGGACAATTTTAAACATACTTTCTAACACAAGTCTTAGACAAATATTACTTTTAGCTCTTTAAATTGACATTGGCAATTGTATGAACTAATTATTAGTCTCTTCTGTCAACCGACAGTGACAAATACTAGTATGAGATGACATTTCTCTTAATGACCTATACATCTAATTCATATTGTTGCAAGTCACAATCCTTTTTTGGGGCACAATAGTCTCCAATTCCTCTTTTAAGTTCCGCCCATCACGTAATCCTAGCTACCTTATTGACATAATATGCATGTGTAGTTGTTTCCCTTAATCGAAAGAAATCCCTTAGCATTTTAATTAAACATATAAAACGATGAGTAACTATATAATTCATCCACTGATGATTCGTTAAATCCTGCCAGAATATCAAAAACCTTAGTGATAAACTGATAATGATCAATTATCTTCTTAATATGTAAATTAAAGTAACCAAAGAAGTACTGGGGGGACAGAATTTATGGCCTTCTCAAATCATATAAACTTACCTATCATACAATTTGATTTGGTTCGGTCCAATTAATTTGAAAATGGTATAACAGACGTCCAATTAATAGACTATCAAACCAACCAAATATAATGACGGTCGGCTTGCATCAACATGGATAGCAAACAAGTCAAGCTTTTATCGAGTAACTTGAGATCCGCTAAAGTTTGAAGTCACTTGAGTTGAGGTTTTCTCAAGTTCAAGCTTAAACTTGAAAAACTCTCACAATTTAGTTTTCATAGGGCGTTCGGTTTCATGTTGGTCTATACATATACAGAGATTGATTCGAATAAAACAGCTCTGAAATCTTACAAATGACATGGTAGTATATTAAACATTACTGAGCTTAGGTTAGCTTCCCCATCCAGTCATTGTTACTTGGTAACACAATACCTATAGAATGTCTTGTAAGCATATTCAGCCTATGACTAACTTTGTAAAGAATTGAGAAAACGGAAACATATGACCTTAATCTGTATATTGGGGCAAAAAAAAAAAAAAAATTCACAGCAACCACAAAAAAAGTGAATCTCGATTTCATCTATCACCTATAAAAATGAATCTACCAATATATATATAACAAGGTGATAAATTCATTCCTAAATAAACAAGAACCCTTGGATGAATTCCATCTTTAATTTAGAACCATTAGATCAAATTTAATTATTTTATCTTTCTTAAATGACAATATTAATACTTATACTTTTTACGATTATACAAAAAATACCCCTTTAAATTTAATTTTATATTTTTTGGTTTTCCATCACAAATTTACACTTTTTACCCAATAATTTTAATTATTATATATTCAATATATTAATATATTAATAGCTAATATATATCCAAACTAGATTAATACCCGAATAATACGCGGGAAACATATATAATAAATGACATGTTAAAATTTGAAAATATCATAAGTTGACAAATATTTAACTAGGTAAGAATTAAACAACTAGAAAACATGAAGTTATTTTAGTCTTCGATTAAATTCTGGTTAACAGTTATCAGACAGTTCGTTTTTAGGCATAAAGTTCACTTTTGTAACAAACCTTAGTCATTGTTTCTCATATATATTTATGCGTTATTTAACCACAGTTTTGAAAATTGGATACAACATTTATTAGAGGTCTCGCTAAATAAGGTTTTCGTTCCTTTGAATATCTTTCATTCATCCGGATAATTTAGTTATACACTAAAATTACTTAGCAAATTAATTATCAATTTATATATCGCATGTTGTGTTAATCAAACTTAAAATTATTCATAATATCATTGCAGTTTTCATAAAACTATTTTCCTGATATATAATTGTGATAGCTTACTATAGAATCAATATTTGTTTTTTAGTTTTTTTATTAAGAAGGCTGGTTTGACTCCGGTCCACTTTTTAAAACATTGATTTAATAAAAACGTTATATGATAAAAATCTTATACAAAAGTCCTTATAACCAAATTTTATTCGTTATATGATAAAAATCCTATACAAAATATAACTTAATAGAAACGTATTACATTAAAAAAAAAAATTTTTTATTGAAATAACATTAAAAATTAAATTTAAAGATAAAAAAATGATGTAAAATACAAAAATATTAGTTCTCATAATTACATCATTAAAAACATTAATTATTAATGTCTACAACTTATATAAGGAAGTAATAATAACTTAAATTTAATAAAATAAAATTAAATCAAAGGATTAAATAAGGTATACATCATCATCATCATTTGATCTAATAGATGTAAATCAAAAGTTAAAATTCATATAATGGTCCATACTTCTTCAAAAATGAATTAAGGTTTCTCTTTAATATATTTTTAAAGATAATAATAAAATAATACTTTTTATCTTATATCTTATCCAATAGAATAATAGTTAATATTATATATATAGGGATTCCTAAATTAAGAACCAAAAAAATTGCAAGAACCTTGAGAACCATTTTTCATTTAATTTATACATGAGGTAGATCTGTACTTAACATTTAGTATCTAAATAATTCTCTTATATTTAAATTAAAATATTCCGTTAATTTCTCTTTTAGTTAGATATTAATTCATGGACAGTTAATTACAAAGAGATAGAACAGGTCATCATTCACTATTTACTCAATAACCATTTTATCGCATGTTTACAATCATGCTTTAGTTTTATTTCTCGTGGTGTTATGAAGACTCAAAGTAATTTCTTATTCAAATCAATTATATAAGTGATGATGATTGTGGATGAACAGTCAATGAAATTGATCCTTTTGACTTTAAAGATGCTAGTGTATAAATGTTAAGTGTTTATGTGAATGTAGATCAAGGATGGATTTGAAGAAGGAAAGGATCTCATCATGATGCAATGGGGAAGGAGGCGAGAGGAGCAGATTCGTTCACACTTGAACACATGAATACAATATGATGACGAACTATTCAAGATGCGGTTTTAGGTGATCACATGTATTTCAATTCGGAATAAGAAAATGTTCATGTATGCAACTCGTATCCCAAATCTTGTTTTAAAAAAGGGGATGGATGTGTTGATCATAAGCGAACACGCGAAGAAGATGATGATGATGAACTATTCAAGATGCGGGTTAAGATGATCAAATGTGTTTTGCTATAAGAAAATGTTCATATAATATAATTCGTATCACTAATCTCATCCTGGAAAAAAAAAGTGATCGAAGTGTGTTGACCGTAAGTTTCCGAACGTGAAAACTTGAGTTGTTCACACATGCATACCTTAACAACAAACGTAGCAAAATTCTAGATGAAGAAATTCCAACATGTTCATGTATGCAGGTCTAGGAAAAATCCAAAATGTTCATATATGCACATAGTCTAGAATAGTAAGAAATTTAATGTTCATTTGTACACATTTTAATAGTGAGATGTTCAAATGTGAATACATCATAATTAAGGTTCTAGAATGACTCGTTCAATTGTGAACAAACTATATTGGTGATTTTCTTCCAAATCGAAAAGCAAAATGGATATGTGACGTTC
This sequence comes from Erigeron canadensis, assembly GCF_010389155.1. Classification (NCBI taxonomy): domain Eukaryota; kingdom Viridiplantae; phylum Streptophyta; class Magnoliopsida; order Asterales; family Asteraceae; genus Erigeron; species Erigeron canadensis. The sequence goes on from NC_057766.1 coordinate 37,729,062, forward strand.
GAAAAAACAACAATTACAAGACATGTAAACTAATTATCTTGTGGAATATTCTTGTCTATGAGAATACGTAAACGGGTTAAGTTATTGAAGATTATCTTGGATTGTTTAAACAAAGAAAGTGAAGTGTTATAGACATGTTTATCATTGTAAGAGGATATTTGCTAGTAGAGTAAAAATGGTTCAAAAAAAAAAAAGAGAATAAAGAGAATGGAAAAACAGAAAAATATAAATAAAAAAAAACAGAGAGAGAACTCGGGCTACTAGTAGATATTTCTCATTTCTAAATGTCTAGAAAGTGTGTTGTATTATTTTGGAAGATTTGGTTGTTTGTAAGTTGTTTGAAATTGATACACCACAATGGTGTCGGGTTTTGCTTGGCTAATTTGGGGTGGTGTTCGCGGATGGCAGCTTTGGGTTGGTGGTTTGATGACAATCAATGGTATGGGTTTGTATTAGACTATTTTGTACACTTAACATATACATTATATCCTTTTTCATTTTTCCACAATTCTCATCAACCTTCATTCCTAAATTCCATTTTACATAATCATATACATAGCCTTAGTTTAACTATACACCCACCCTTAATGCCTATTTTGACAATGTGCTTGATCCTTGCGCCGTAATGGTGGAGTGACGATCCTGGTTCAAGCCTATAGTAAAAGAGTATACATCACAACTGAGCTATGAGTGATTCTTCATATATTCGACCCCGAAAGTAAGTTTGTTGGAGTAGAATGATATTGATAGGATCGTTTGTTTTCTTTTATGCTTAGTTGATTATCGTGGCTTGTGGATTGTTCAGTTATTGTCAAACATTTCGAGGTTTCATTTAAGATTAAAACTGCTTCACCCATTTTCTGTCATTTGACATGCTGGGTGTTGTTTCTTTTTGATACTTGTCATGTGTTTGATAGTTTGGTTGTCAAGGATTACTTTTTCTTAAATTCTGGATTTGCTTGAGGACAAGCAATGCTCAAGTGTGGGGGGATTTGATGTGACTAATTTATACCCATTACCCACATCATTATTGGCCATTTTAGTAGATGTTTTAAGTCGTTTTTGTATGCATTTGGCGCGTTTATGGTGTTTGTTAGTGTTTTCAAGTTCTGAACAGGTTACGCGTTCATTTGGTACATTTTCGGTTGATTATTGGCCAGGAAATACATTATGGTAATGAAAGTCGATTTGAATGGACGAGGCGGCAGAGCTTAGCAAGTAATCGAGACCGAAACAAGTTGGTCCTGTACAAGCTCTGGACTGCGCCGCAGTAGGGAGGCACAAGCCCACTGTGCCGCAGTCCTGATCCACGGAAATAAAAGGAAAACCCCCACTGCACCACAGTGGGGATGGCAACAGAAAGACTGCGCCGCAGTGGTGATCACACGAACCACTACGTCGCAGTCAGCCGAAGTCAAAGTTGACCAACACCTCACTGCGCCGCAGTGAGGAGAAGTTAAGCCCCACTGCGCCGCAGTGGGTGCACGGGAGAACAGATCCTGACTTGTTTCTGCATCAGATTTTGAAGGGGTATAAATAGGAAACCCTAACTCGAAAATTAGGCATTCAAACTCTTTCTAGGAGCTGCTCTATCGGGATTCTTCCTTCTCCAATCAAGTGTTTCACTTAGGCGGATTCATCGAAGATATTACGAGCACCCATCTAGATCGTATCTACATTATTGTCTTGCAATTTATTTTCTTCAAACAATTGGTACATTATGTTTCTTTTCTATTTCATTGATTATTTTGAATTGATCATGAGTGGCTAACTGTTTAATCATCCACCTTGATGAAACGAGACGGATAATGTGATTGCTATATTTTTAATTCAAAAGGGTTTATTTAATTACCGTTGTTCCGTGATCTTGATGATTTTAATTCTTTTCAATTAATTAACTTCGATATTGGTTGCATATGATTCTTCGTTGGTGGTACCAGTTGAATGTGTATGTGATTTTAAGACGGTTACTTGTCTATAAGTAATTATCACTAGTTCATAGTATGATAGTGAATATCATTTTAAGAAAAGATTAAATTTGTCAACGTGATTAATATCGGTTGGTGGTACCACGTTATTGTCGCATAGGTTCAATTGATAATTTGAGAGTCAATAAAACTGATTATTAGGAGGATTGTCTTGGTCTTGGTGGTACCGGCTTGGGTAATTCGAATAGTAGTTAAGTGATTCGATAATTGTTCACGGTTGGTGGTACCACGTGAGTAGTGTAATCTTGTCACGACTATCTTTTAAACTCTAGAGAATTTGTTCTTCATCAAATGCAATCACATTTGAAGTCAAGGGAAGTCAAGTGGATGACTTTTAATTACATTATCTGAACTTGTCTTTTAAATTTATGCAATCATCTTGCAAATCAACTTATTTAATTGTCAAAGGGGAATTTCGAAGCAACACCTGTTTTCCAAACCATTTAACAAGCAACTAATCATTTCACGGTCCCTGAGAACGAACTCAAACTTACCTCTCAACTATATTACAAACGATCGAGTCCACTGCCCGTGAGTGCGTAGTAGTGAGTTCTTTGGTAATTTTAGTTTATAAATTTAAAGCTCGATTTTGCACATCAAGTCCTAAAGTAAGCTTCCCCTATATATATATATATATGTATATATAGGGGTTGGGTATTGTAAAACAAGTATTAAAGTAAAACAAATAGGACAAGATCTTGACCCTTAGATCATGGTTAAATTGATGCACGAAGATTCACAAAACAATTGATGTACTATGATTTTTATGATGCACGGTGATTATCACTATAGAAAAACTTATTGTTTTATTTGTTTTACATTAATATTTGTTTTATTTTACCTAAAACCTATATATATATATATAACAAAGCATATTTTAATTGAAATATCTAAGATATGTTTCATTTAAAGTATACAGATTAATTTTCTACTAATAAAAATAGTATGCTATATTTCAAACCATAATAAAGTAAAATTGAATATTAATAATGTCGTAACACCTGATATCTAATGTCCAGGTTAGTCAAATTATCAACGACAGTGTTGAGACGGCCAATTTTTGCTTAGGTGAGTGAAAACTTTGGAAATATCAACTTTTAACATTGATCAACAATTTTGGAGCATGTGGTGACGGAGAAATTGAGCTCTTTTTAACAAAGTAAAATAAATTATCGAAATTAATGATGTATGATTTAACTTGTAAATATGCATGACTATTGTGAATACTGCTATAAAAGAATTTGAAAAAAATATAACGTTTTTACATACAACTATATTATCAATGTAGTGTACATTTACCAAAAAAAAAACATTTTTTTCCCTATTCTATTAAAAATCAAAACTTTCAAAATTTTTACTCTACCAATAGAGAGGTTTATCTCAAGACTAATGTTTTCAACCAAGTGATGCACTTTTAAATAAGAGGCTTATGACAAGAAAGTCAACGTTTGTATGTATTCTTTATTTATTAATATTTTGTAGGAAAAAAAAATACAAATATACCATTAAAAAAGATTACATTGTACCAAATTGGAGTCGGACTCCATCCATGCTTATATATCATGAATATGACATGTGGTTCAAAACTTAGATGCCATGAGGTTTAAAATCATCCATGTGATTCATGTTTTTAAGTTTGCGTTCCTATGTAAAACAAATGGTAATAATACATGGACAAATATATGTTCCTCATTCCTTGAGGCACACTCGATTGCTAACCCCTTAAGATGTTATTAAAGAAGGAGTGAAAATAGGAAAACATTCTAGAATGATCATTGGCTTAATGGTGGCAACCTTGCAACTCAATTTAGAAGGTTGTATGTCTTGGCACTATCGAAAGAATGTGTCATGTGTCACATTTTTCATGACATGACATGAAAATCCGAATGACATCGAGATATTTATGATGACATGGATAAGCAATAACTTTTGGCATTGAATAATTTATTGAATCAGTAAGACTTAATGAACAATACAATAAATGTTTGTGAAATTTTCAAAATCAAAAAATCAAATGTTAATAAAGGGAAAATAAATATTTTAATTCGTTAATTATTACTTTAAAAAAATTATATTTTTGATGTATGTGACTATAAAACTATATTTACTCGCGTATTACGCGGGACAATAATCTAGTGTTAAACTAAAATAACACTAAAAAAAGGAAAGAGAGAGAGGGACCATAAACTGATTCTCCCAACAATTCAGTTTCTCTCTACTTCCAATCCCTGCAAAAAAAAAACCCTAAACTGAAAGAATAGGCAGATTCAGTGAATATAAAAGACCAAAGAGAAAATTACATTTTTAGTCCCTCAAGTTGGCAGAATTTTCAGTTATTGCCCTTAAGTGAATTAATTTAAAAAAAAACCTGGATGTTAGTCAATTTTTTCAGTTTTTTACTCTGCGATCAAACGTCGTCTGTTTGATCCATTAAGTGAACTAAATGAATGTTTCGCGGTGCTAGTTCCTCACAAGAAGATGATAAAAGTGTTATACGGAGTATATACTATCTTTTTATGGTTGTAATGAGATAAAAAGCATTTTCTTAATAGTTAGTATTTTTAGTGGATAATGACTAACTAATAAGGTTGGTTTAAGAGATGACATCTGTCCTAGGCTTGTTGATAGCATGACAAGTATTATCTTTATTACAAAAATAAAAATTACCAAAATAGAGAATATCAATGGTTTACTGATTGTCGATTACTACATTTCTACCAATCTATCTCTACCAATATATATATAACAAGGTTCTAAATTCTTTTATGAAGAAATAAGGATCATTACTACATTTCTACCAATCTATCTCTACCAATATATATATAACAAGGTCCTAAATTCTTTTATGAAGAAATAAGGATCGTTAGATGAGTTCAAACTTTTATCTATAACCCTTAGATTAAAATAATTAGATCATTACCAAATTTATTATTAAGTTTACACGACATTAGTCCTTCTACTTGGTATAACTAATCAAAGTAAAACCTTATGTATTAAAAAATATTAATTTAATATAAAGAATAAAAGTATATGTATACTTTGCTTTTTTTCGTACAATCTCTAATATATATATTATATTTCCTTAAATGACAATATAATATTTTATCAATCTAATGTAATTAATTAATAAGTTAACATTATATATTATGTAGACGAAGCTTGATACAAATACAACGTATGTGTTTCTTTTTTTCATACAATCTAACTAGATTATTACCCGTGTAATACACAAGAAAAATATATAATTAATGAAATGTTAAACTTTTATTATGGGAATAAAAAATGTCCAAAGTCAAATAAGGTATTTCAAAGTTAGAAATAATTAATGGGGGGAGAGAGATTTACTTTATTAGGTAGTATAGATTAAAGATTATAGAACTTCTATCATATTAAATGTATGTACATAGTTTGGTATGTATTATACTATCTATTTTTATTTAGTTTAATAAAATTTGATAATGATGGCCAGTCAGCTGGTCAAAGGCACTCATGGTTTTACCCGAAATCTTGAGTTCGATTCATATTCATAAATTCAATTTAACAATATTTGTCATTCGGGAGTTGTCTCGTGAAGCATTACGTTTATTGTATACTGTAACACATGTACTATTTATAACTGCTTATAAATGTTCATATGACTATATATATACATATATTTTATTATCACCTATATCATGAAAATATATATATATCTAAAAAAAATACTTTCATACATGTGATCGAATATTATACATATGCTCACCCTAAAAATTACACAAATATTTAAGAACCTTCTTTAAGTTATAATTAACAATTAATATGATTGTTTACACATTTTATATGACTATATAATTGGTTACAAATGTTCATATAACTATCTATGTACGTTTGATCATAACATGTCTCATGGAAAAATTTAATTACAAAATACTTGGATACGTATGATCAACCTACATATGATCATACAATTCACATCTCTTCATAATCGTATAACAGATGATAATCCATGTCTATACATAATTCTAAAATCCAATATTGCACCTAAATAACTCAAAAAACAATCATCATGTAAAGAATAATTAATTATTGAGCTTGATTTATCTAAGCTTATGTATAAAACTCTCACGTGTACTAATTTTTTAATATTTAAAAAAATGATCGGGCCTTCATGTATTTTATGAATAAAAATATTAAGATGTCAGAGGTTCTATACCTAAATTTAAATATATGACAACCTTATATTTCAATTTTCCTTATTGATAATCATTAGAAACTAAAATGTTTTAATTGTATCTAAAAATTATTTAATAAGATTTATCATAAGAGAAAAAAGAACAAATTAGTTACGCGAAACAAAACATTATAAATTAATGAGATTCTTTTATGATTATCAATATAATTAACTTTTAAAGTTTTTTATGGACCCATATATTTAACTTATAATTCATATTTAATTATATTTAGTCACATATTTAATAACTTAAATTAGAACTTATAATTCATATTTAATTATATTTAGTCACATATTTAATAACTTAAATTAGATAAATAAAGAACTGTGATTACAGAATTGAGGTTAAGTCAGTTGTCTTTTAATATATATTAAGATTAAAATAAAATTAAGATTTTCTTATTTATAATTTATAATTAATACTTTTTATTTTCGAACATTCAATCGGTATGCGACATCAGGGAAACCTCACCGTATAATGGTGAAGCCTTGCACATACCCTAGAGAATGAGATATTGACTATGGGCCGTTACAAGTGTTTAGAGGGAAAAACCCCAAAGTTTGTCATCCATAAGAATCGAACTCAAGACCTTGAGTAAAACCGGGAGTGCCTCTAAGGGTATCATGTTTTGAATTTTCAAAGTTAAATTTTATAACTTTGACCTTAAATAATAATATTTGTGTTCGATAATATTTGTTAAAAGTTATATGAATTGATTGTGTTTTAAAATTGTTGTAATGGTATAATTATTATCAAGTTTTATATAACAAAGAATACATATATATCTAAAGTCAAAGTTTAATATTTAAGACTTTAAATATTCAAAATATGACACTTCTAATATGATGAATGGAGTAATATGTAGTCACATATTTAGTAACTTAATTTAAAAAAATCAAGAGTTGTGATTGGTTAGCTAGTTGTTTTATATATTAAAAATAAGATTAAAATTAAAATAAGATACTCAAATTATATTAATTGATGAAAAATATATAAACTCACACAAATATATACCGTTAAAGTTAGGAAAAGAAAAACTAAAACATCTAAATTAAAACGGATGAAGTATTACACTAAATGAACATGTTTTAACTTTAAATCATAATTATAAAAAGATTAAAAAAAAAAACATATCTTTCAAACAATATACAATAAAAAGCCATTTTCAAATCGTAATAACATCAATCTTCGACATGTAGTATCTACATTTATGTTCACATACATCATCACTATATAAAGATATACGATCTTCGATGCAAAATGTTTTTTTGAATAATAATATTATTGAATTTCAACATTTTTTATATGAAAATATAATATGTTTATTTCGCGTATTACGCGGGAATATAATTTACTATATACATATAACAAGGTCCTAAATTCTTTTATGGAGAAGCAAAGACCGTTAGATGAGTTCAAAATTTTAATCACAACCCTTAGATCAAAATAATGACATTATTACCAAATTTATTATTAAATGTAGACAACATTAGTCCTTCTACTTTAGATAATTAACCATTATGTATTTAACTTAATATATATAAATGCCTTATTATATATCTTACGCAATGTATTAGTTGATATATTTATTTGTCCTACCATCTTTGACTCATGAGTATTATTTGCCAAGGACCATTAAAAATCTATTTTTATAACAAAATTAGTCTTTTTAATTTACATAAAATAACTAAGTTGGACATATACATATAAAAAATAACTAAGTTCGACATATACATATTAAAATTATATAAAGTTGGAATAATAACTAAGTTTAACATATAATGTATGTATTTGTATATATTAGTCCCCTCAAAGTTAACATTAATATTCTATTTTAAATAAACAAATATTGTCCTAAACATTCAGCTAAAGACATCAAAGTTAGACTAACTTAAAGGAGCATAAACTCACCCGGCTTACAACTAAAGACTTAAATATTTTTTACACTTTTTGTTATTAACAAAATCTAATCAATTACACTAGTACTCAACATGTATATCCTGTTAAACAACTTTGACACATAAAAACTTTTGAATGATAATATCATCATATTTCAACATGTCTTAACTATAACTACTAATTATGCTATAATAAAAACTTAATACTCGTATGTTTAGCTCGCGTATTACGAAGAAAAATAATTTCATTATTATGTTACAATAAATATAACATAATATACAGATTGGTACTCGAGAAGGCAGATTGGTACTCGAGAGGGCTTAAGAACGGGTTCAAATTTAGGTATGTACAAAATGCTCTTTGGGCGGAAGACATGAGTTTTCTTGGCATAAATTGGGTTTCCTTTGAAATTAGAGTTGATTATATAAAGAGATAATGCCGTTGAGTTATGTCGTTCAAAACATTTAAAATGAGATACCACCAGCTACAAAAGTGATGATAATACAGTTTGAAAATAGTTTTTATAGTGTATGTATTTATATATGTAACATATGAATAACACTCAGTAATTACACTCTTAAAATAAGAACGGTGAGAACACCTAAAAACTAAATTTTGATGCATTAAAGTCCATAAAACTGACATAGTATATAACTAATTATCATTATTTAAGTGTTTAACAACACATTGATCTGTCAAAATCAAAAAAATCACGTTAAGGGAACTGTTCTTGTTTGATTGTCCCCCTGTAACATATATATATATATATATTTCCAAAAACGAGTTAGTAGTTAATAATTAGCATTCGAGATACCACAGTGACATTTAATTGGGCATTATGCGAACCCCGATCGATTTTTCCAAGATTTAAGACCTTATCCCCCTAATAATCCACTCCTATAAATGTAGGAAATGTAATTCGAACCTTGATCGATTTCTACAAAATCTAAGACCTTACCAATGGCCCAACAACATATATGTTTGTTATAATTTTGTATTAATCACGATATAAAATTAAATATAGATAAAAAAAATGTTTATCTAATGTATTAATGAAATTCTCAAAAAACGTATCATCCCATGTATTTATCTAATATAAAACAATGTCACAACAAAGTTTACATTATAATGTCTAAGGTGGATAGATTTACCCCATCTATCCCAAATAAATGTTCATAGTAAATGTGACATGTAACTGTAGAAATATTGCTTTTTGTAAAAAATATTTAAAATAAATTTATGTGAAAAAAAGTATTATGAGTATTATAGTTAAAAGAAATGAGATTACGGTAATATAGTTAATTTTACATGTTAACTTCTAATTATTAATTACTCCGTATGTTATTACAAATATTTAACATATTTATCTCGCGTATTACGCGGGAAAATAATCTAGTTTAGATATAAATCAAAGTATTGAAATTTTGGTTTTAGGATTTGTTTGTCATTTACATTTTCTATTGTAAATCGCATTACATATATAATTTTATACTTAGTATTATTTATATTTTATTGTAGTGTTATTTAGTGCTTATCTTTTACATGTACTAATACTAATAAAATTTGATATGATATAACTATTTGTTTATGTTGTTTATCGGATGTACTAAAATTTAGTGCATGTACAATATGAAATGTTTATTAGTTAAGGTTTGTCATAATAAAATGGTATTTAGCAAAATAGGAAGCTTTTGCCAATGAATACTTTTGGCATAAATTGTTTCATTATTTGGATATTAATTTGGCATTTTTTTAAGACATGTGATCAGTCGTTCGGCTTCAGGTACAAACACGAGAGGTTCTAGGACAGACGTGATGACTAAAAATTTGACGGGTGTGACATCAGCTTATATTAATATAAAATAATATATATGTATTATTTAGATGCTTTGCTATCTAACATATTTTAATCTATGTATTGCAGTAACAAATAAATAAAAACTAATAAAATTAATTAAAAGTGGAAGTAAAAATGAATGGGCTGATTCAATACACATCACTATTGTTGCAAAGCCCAGCGATCCTACCCCTACGACAAATTAGTATAATACTTGTTTTGAGAATACCAATTCACCATCTCTCTTAATTTTTATCACTCGATCTAAAACTGTAAATTATACAAGGCGGCAGTTAAACATTAAAATTCTCGCCAGATCTACCGTGACAACGAGGAAGGTTTTCTGGCCATCTTGTCGATCAGATACAAGACAGAACGTTTCAGATCACATACACGACGAAAATGAGATTTTCGATCATTCACGACTGCTACCTTCAGACCAGATTCAAAGCAAGATTATGACATTTCGATCAGATTCATAGCACAATTTCAACATTCCGACAGCTCAGAGGCTTTGATTGCTTTATTTGCTTTATCACATATTCTTTATTTGTAAAATACTGTAAGGGTTATATGCGTGGATCAATAATACAAGAATCAACCATTTTCAATCAATGATATATAAATAGTATAAAGAAGAATACACAAAAGATAGAGGGCATAAATATGTGTTTGTATTGTATAGTATATCTGAATATATGTGTATGTAGCTACGTTCATATTCAAGGCATTGATACGTATATATAATACACCAGTTACAGATATATGCATGTAGCTGGAAGAATAATTTAGGGGATTGAAAGAGTAATTTACAGTATTGATGTGGAAAGTGGGTTAGACACTTAGACCCATTCTACCCATAAATAAGTTATCACTTTCCATTTCTATTATCAGTGTAACAATATCTCCGTTCCCAACATTTTAAAAGCTAACCTTATCGTATAGATAATGTCACATGGTTAATAAAATGATAACAAACAACCCGCCTTAAATGGAGTAATTTACATGGCTAAGATTTAATAGGATTAACATCTTACAGTCACTATTGAAAGTTTAATTCACTAACCAATAGCAATATAGATATAGATATATAATATATAAAAGAATAAAAAACTAGAATTAATGTGTTGATTAGTGATTCCTCGTTAGCGTACTAGTATATCGGGTTTCGGGTGATCCCCGAAATTATATTTTTATACCCATATCCAAACCACAAACCACTTAAACAATTCAGTTTGATCCAATAACCGACTCAAATCCAAATAACCCAAAACCAATTAACCCAAATCAATTTGGATTGGACGTTTTTTCGGGTCTAACCAATTAACGAACACCCCTAGTTTTGGGGGTAAAATAGAAAAGGGGGAAGAAATAAGGCGGAAAGAGAGAAAAAGAAAAAAGAAATCATGCTTATATATATATATATATATATATGTATATGTTAGTCAAAGTCAACTGCCATGTCAGCAAATCTTGATGAGTGGTATCGCTGACGTGGCACTTAACGGGCGTCGTCTGTCAAAAATTAACGAGATACCCTTTATTAGAAATTTTTTAGAAATATGGTCCTTTAAATAGACGAAAACAAAATAGGTTACCTTAATATGAAATTTGTGTAAATAGGTTACCTTTTTATGGATTTTTCCCTTTTTTATATCACTTTAATTTTATTTTCATATTTTGTTCGTGTATGTTTATTATTTAATATTGAATTGTAATGTTATTGGGATTTTTCATCTTTTTTAATTTAGTTTCAATTTTAGTTTGATTGTGACTCTTCTTCTACCATAAAAGGTTTAGTCTTTTAAATTTATTTTGTTCATGTTTTGTTATTTTTCATTCGTTTTGTTATTTATTATTTTGATATTTAAATTTCATATATTTAAAATTGAGAAACTATTTGTCTATCGAATGGACCTGAAAACTAAAATATATATGTGTGTATATATAAAAAAAATTCTAAATAACAAAACATGTGAAAAATAACAAAACATAAATAAAACAATTTAAAAGAAGAAACTCTTTTGTGGTAAGAAGAAATAAGAGATAAACCACATGGAAATTTTTTGGTATTCTAAAAATGTTTCAAAGGGGCGAAAAGTCTTGCAAATCTAATTTAAAAGGAATTAACAACTCAAGTACAAAAGATGAAATATAACAATAACATATCAAGTAATCAAATAATAAACAAACACGAATAAAATACCAAAAGTAAAATTAAAGTGATATAAAAAACCGTAGGTTGTTTATATAATAATTTATTTATTGGGAGAGTTTTAAGGATAAAGATTTGTTTTGATAGAAGAAAATTTATGACAAATTTTTAAATATAAATATCTATTTAATAAGTATAAAAAATAAAAAATCTAGAAAAACGAGAGAGCTATGGAATAAGTAGGAAAAATTTTAGGCCTAAAAAGAGTTTTAAGGGGTGTCAAGTGTACCTCTAACTTCCTCTTTTAGTTATAGTACTAGATTTTAGGCTCGTTTCCAATAGACGGGTTAACGACACTATCAATATTAGATTTAATTTACTATGGTTCAAAATTCAATTTACTATTTTTAGTAATAAAAATTTACTATGGTGTGTACGTTAGTGAACGACGATCACCACCATTCTGGCCCCCACCACCATGCGAATCTCTGTGGTTTGTTCTTACTTAACTTTTGAATTTTGAAATTTGATTAGATAAAATTTTAAAAGTGTGTTTGATTTTATATGTTTAGATTGTTGTAGTTGATGAATGGGTTTAGATTGTATGTTTATGTTTGAAGATACATGATTCAAGAGGGATCTAGTTTTAATCGTTCTCATTAGATTAATTAGATTAACTGTGGGTTTTTATATATATATATATATATATATAAAAATACGAGTATAATTTTTGGGTTTTCTTTTGCTGGAATCTGGGTTTATTTTAAGAGAGAAGCGGTTTTGAAGATTTGTATATGACAGAGAGTCAGATTTGAAGGTGATGGTCAACCACGTACAAATCTAGGAGTAAAACCCTAGATCAAAATCGATAGGAGTAAAACCCTAGATCAAATAAAACGAGGCGGAGAATTGATGGAGGACGAGCGCGAAGATCGAAAGATGGAAAACCCTAGATCAAAATCGAGACGAAGATCGAAAGATGGAACATTGGGAGGACGAGCGCGCCGAAATAAAGGGGATGATATCGAGTCATCTGATGAACACAGGGATAGATCCAAACCTTCTGAGGCCGGGATCATTCAATAGACCTGATTATCCATTCGTATCCTATGTCGGATTAATGATGCTTCAGTTCGGGATTACCGTTGAAGAGTTGATGGAGGGAACTCCCTTTGAAGAAGGAAAAAGCATCTTAGGAGAAAACGGCCAGACGTCTGATGAGGAGGAGGAGGACGACGAGTTTCCTAATTGTGATCCCAAACCCGACCCATACTTTGGGGATGATATCGAGTCATCTTAGGAGAGGAGGATGCTGCTGCTCTTGCCACTCTTCAAAAGCTTTGGAAAGCTGAGTTTCCTAATTGTGATCCCAAACGCGACCCATACTTTGGCTATGGGAGGAGCGTTTTTGGCAAGGACAAGAAGCATATCACCATGCTTTGATCACCAATCAATAACTTATCGAGTTTGTGGGTCGCATGGTTGATGACATGACCAGGCTTTTCTTATTTGCATGAGCCTGGAGTTTTACGTAACCTACCCTGACACTGCGGCAGACTTATACAGGCGATGTTTCAAAGTTTGCCTCACTTGTATGATGGTCACATAATGGAACAATACAAAGGAGCACCATTTGGGGCTCCAAGTCCTCGTGTTGCAGAACTTGCTTTCAGGTAATACTGCACTCTCTTAAGTTTTGCAGATAATTTAAATGATCATAAAGTCATTCTCACTTGGAATAAACCAGGGAAATGGTTAACGGAGGAAAAAGCAACTCAATCTTAGTCGGTGGTGAAAGTGGTGCGGGTAAGACTGAGACGACTAAAATGCTTATGCGTTAACTTCCATATATTGGCGGTCACAAAGGCACAGAAGGACGAACCATTGAACAAGTTCTTGAAGTAAGATGACATAACTGCAGCTCTTTATTCTGTTTTTTTTTCTATTTTTTTCGTATGTCTTTCACAAAGTCAATAAGGCTCATTTCTAACTCAGAAAATTGGACATGCTGTATAGATGCTTATTTTATTAGACAATTTTCTCATAATATTTCACATACATTTTCTTCGGGGCTAAAGATGTCGATTGTTGGTTAGTAGGTTACTTTCTCTTCTGGTAGGCTAACCTTTTCAATTTTTTCGATTAAATGTTGCAACTGCAGTCAAATCCAGTCCTGGAAACATTTGGGAATGCAAAAACACGTTAAAAATAACAATTCCAGGTGCAGAACTGTTAAGGTTATTGTACAAGAAACTTGGTACTCATTCAATATTAGTTTTATTGGTTGAAAGTATCCAGCTGCTTCTATTCTTCCTTTATGCAGGAGTTTTGGAAAATTGTTGAGATTCGGTTTGATAAACATGGAAGAATATCTGGAGCAGCCATCAGAACTTACCTCATAGAAAGATCTCACGTTTGCCAAATTTCAGATCCTGAGCGGAACTATCACTGCTTCTATCTCCTTTGTGCAGCACCTGCAGAGGTACTTTTAATGCCAAATTTCAGATCCTGAGTGTATTAACTTTTTTGATTACTTTTAAGGAAATAAAAATGTATAAATTGGGGGATCCTAAGTCATTTCACTATCTTAATCAATCAAATCGCTATGAGCTTGTTGGTGTAAACGATGCCCATGATTATTTTGCCCCCAGGAGAGCCATGGATATTGTTGGAATAAGCAAAAAGGAACAGGCTGTAGCATCATCAAACTGAACTGTAATTTTGATGTATTCAGTAATAAGCTGACAACTACATACCTATTTTTTGGGATGCAATATTTCGAGTTGTGGCCTGAATTCTCCATCTTGGTAATCTTGAGTTCGCCAAAGGAGAAGAGATTGATTCATCAGATCTGAAGGACGATAAATCCAAGTTTCATCTTCAGATGACAGCAGAGCTGCTAATGTGTGTTTCTTTGTACTTCTAAATTTGTGAGCATATGCAGACGCGCGTGTGTGTTTATGTATGCACACGTTCTGAATTGCCTCCTGCATTTTCAGGTGTGATCCACATGCTCTAGAAGATGCACTAATGAAGCGTTTGATGGTTAGTCCAGAAGAAGTTATCAAGAGAAGCCTTGATCCTGAGCGGGCAACCTTTAGCAGGGATGGTTTGGCTAAGACCTTATATTCTCGCTTGTTTGATTGGTATGTGTTGATCTTATTTCCCACAGTTTACATTATGCATGTAATCTCTAATTGTTCCAAGGGTAGTGACTCAACTCGACTGCTCGATGACATTGACTTATGGAGATGCATGATCATGCATATTTGCAGGTTGGTAGATAAACTTAACGTGTTAATTGGGCAATCAATGTCAAATTTTTTGATTGGCGTCCTTGACATATATGGTTATGAGAGCTTTAAAAGCAGTAGGTAATATATCTGTGTGATATAATCATTCAAATGAATGCTTCGCTAATTTGATTGTATTGAAGTCATAATTCTGTAAATTTTGCAGTTTTGAACAGTTTTGTACAGTATTAATTTTACAAATGAAAAGCTGCAACAACACTTCAATCAGGTGTGGCATAAGGTTTCTTTCCATTTTTAATTCATTGTAACTTATATCTTCTTAGTGAACATATACTTGATCTCTTATTATTTGTTTCCTCTGAACAGCATGTCTTCAGGATGCACCAAGAGACTTACTCCAAAGAGGAAAATATCTGGTGCTACATAGAATTTGTAGACAACAAGGACATCCTAGATCTTATTGTAAAGGTTCTTGATGCAGGAAGAAGCGCAATCAAATGGCTTAAGAGAACAAATGATCGATCAAAGACCGAAAACATTGACAAAACGTCAATATTCCTATAAAACTCAATAATAATCAACTACCTTTTACTATAACTAAAACACCTATTTATAATAATCTTAATACCACTAAAAAAGGAAACAAATCAATTCATATTTATCATAATAACTAAAAAGATAACTTATAAAAATAAAATATAACTTATTAAAATAGAAGATAAGCTGATCACGGGTCTCCTGCATCATTCTCTCCCTCTTCGAAAAAACTCGTCCTCGAGTTTTCTATCAAACTTTATCCACCCGGATCAAAGTGAACATGGGTATCGCCTAACTCTGTAGCTTCCTCCTTTGACTTTTCGGTATCAAGAAACACAGCTTCGGCTTTAAAATTCACAAAAATGGAGCCAAATTGGAATGTTTGTTTATACGGCCCATTTACATACTTTCTTTGTTTTTGAATAGGTCCATCAAAAACCAATTTATATAAACATGTGTGGCACATTGAAAAGTAAACTTCAAGTACGTGCAATTGCCAGCAAGGACTCCTACTATATCTTTTTGTTTGTACCCCACAATTGGAAAAGATTTTATCTCACTAATAAAATTATTCTGAATTTCCAAACCCGAAGATTGAGATAGCATCATATGCGGCTCATTATAAAAAAATTCCATTCTGTTAGCCGTCGATTTAGCCACTCGATAACATCTCTTACCCACCATAATATTCACTTTTTTTTACCTTGTGCGTAGGGTACACATGCAACAAAAATACAGAAAACAAGATGAAGCTTGAACTTTTGTAATTGAAAATTGAAATCTTATATCTTTTTAGATCTTCCTCATTCTTCTTATTGTCTAGAATTTCATCTTTAACAATTGAACTCCCGGTCGCCCAAAAATACCATTCTTCATCTTCGTATTCATCAAACACCGGAGGTACTGGATAGAGGGTGCTACAATCCCCAAGATACTCCTCCTTCTCAAAGATTTCATCCCGGATGAAAAACTTTGTGTCGGTTTCTTGGAACTTGTAACCATCGCCGTCTTCGGGATGCTCCTCTTTCCTAAAGATCTCATCCCAGATGACATCTTTTGAGTCAGTTTCCTAGATCTTGCGATCTTGTGAACAGAACACGATTTTATCGCTGCCTCTTTCGGCGATTCGGCGAATTAAAAAGTGGTTCTTTATCACGCATAGCCATTTGAATTAACCTGAGCTCTGATTACCAACTGATGTAGGAAGAAGCGCAATTAAATGGCTTAAGAGAACAAATGATCAATCAAAGACCGAAAACATTGACAAAACGTCAATATTCTTATAAAACTCAATAATAATCGACTACCTTTTACAATAACTAAACCCCTATTTATAATAATTTTAATACCACTAAAAAAGGAAACAAATCAATTCATACTTATCATAATAACTAAAAAGATAACTTATAAAAATAAAATATAACTTATTAAAATAGAAGATAATCTGATCACGAGTCTCTTGCATCATTAATGATGCAGTGGGTCATGAAAGTTTAGCTGGCCCATCAGTAGGCCCAGCTTATAGAGATCAGACGTACCATCTTAAAATTGCAAGCTAATATTATTATTATATATATATATCTATTGATTATTATTAGAATTTGTGTTGATTTGGTTTCCTATTTTATAGCCTAAAAGTTTGGCTTGTTTTAGGCTTTAAATACGTTTCTTATTTTACTTGTAAACTCAGTTTTTGTGATATGTTTTCAGAAAGAACTTGTGGTCTTAGAATGATGGTCTTTGATTTAATTCTTAGCTTATGAGCCATTTGATCGCGTGTGAAACTGCATCAGTTGGTATCAGAGCTATGGTTGTTCAAATGGCTCGTTGTGGAAGTGGGTATCTTAATCGTAGAATCGCCGAGAGAGGCAAAGGTGGAGGTACTTTGGATCTGTTTGATCTTGAAGATGAACAGGCCCAACGATTTGCATGGCTTACCTGTGGATTCAGAGCGGCTGTGCCGGTTGAACAACTACAACACCCGCTAACAATGGAGGAAACAGAACCAGAAGAACCCGTCTGGGACGAGTCGGCTGGAGATGAGGAGCATCCTTCATATAGCGATTTGTCGGCATTGGAGGAAACGAAATCGGCTGAAACCGTCTGGGACGAGTCCACCGGGGACGAGGAGTATCTTACCAATGACGATTTTGTCTGTGAATCTTTTCCCATGTATGATGTATACGAGGATGAGGAATGGTATTTTTGGTTCCATTCTGATCCAAGTTTAAAGGTACAATCGATAAGCTCATACTTTGTAGACAAGTTTTCTACTGTTGCATATAAATTTTTGGTGAATGATCCAACAGAACCACCTTCCATGGATCTTGTAATAAAAGAGCTCCTTGAGTTAAGGAATATTGAGGTCATCCTCAAAAATTTTAAAAGTGGCATTAATAATCCAGTTTCGTTGGTTTCGAATGGTGATGCGATGGTGGCTTTAGAGTGGCAACGGGTTGTGATTTGCCAAACTTGGATGGTTTCATGTTTCAACCGTCAAAGAGAGTAGGTCTGAATTTTGGAATATACAAGGTATGGTCTTTGGTGAATCATAGATTTCAATTTGAAAGTGATCTCGAAATTATTGATAAAACTATCTCAGTCGCTTTAGGTAATAATATTAATTACGATGAGATTGGATGCAGCCAACCTAGGCATGAGGGTATTACATGTCGACCATTAAAGCTTGTTGAAAAACTTGGTGAAAGTTTGGCTTTGCAAGTAATTGTGGAGAGGCCTTTCAAAAAAAAGTAATTGTGGAGAGAATTTTAAATTGTAATGGGCCAGTTTCTTATGTGGACATATCTTTCATGAAGCCAACAAAAGAATTGGAAACCAATAACGTGTCTTTCTTGCGTAGTCCAAACAAAAAGCTTTTATGGAAGATTACAAGGAGTCTGATTGAACTATATTTTATGAGAGGGAATACCAAATTTTGTCAATCGACTCGAGTAGAGTCCCATGTTCCTTTTGATCTATAGGTGGTACAGGCTTCAAGCGGGACGGGTTAGCCTATAAAGTTAAGTTGCTTAGGAGTGTGATGATGATAATAATAAATGAGAATCGGGTTGATGTTTTTGGATATGATTCGGATTCGTGTTCACAGCTTGCGGAAAACTCGAGGACGAGTTTTTCCGGAGAGGGAGAGAATGATGCAGTGGGTCATGAAAGTTCAGCTGGCCCATCAGTAGGCCCAACTCATAGAGATCAGACGTGCCATCTTAAAATTGCAAGCTAATATTATTATATTTATCTATTGATTATTATTAGAATTTGTGTTGATTTAGTTTCCTATTTTATAGCCTAAAAGTTTGGCTTGTTTTAGGCTTTAAATACGTTTCTTATTTTACTTGTAAACTTAGTTTTTGTGATATTTTTTCAGAAAGAACTTGTGTTCTTAGAATGATGGTCTTTGATTTAATTCTTAGCTTATGAGTCATTTGATCGCGTGTGAAACTACATAAAAAGATAACTTATAAAAATAAAATATAACTTATTAAAATAGAAGATAATCTAATCACGGGTCTTTTGGAAAAACAAATTATGACGTTCTCAACTCATTCATTTGACACCTAAATTTATTTTTCTTGACATATGAACAGTAGATCTTGTAACCAGGCGCAAAATATTTGTAAAAGGTTTGAATTTGGTTCTACCTATTGCTTTATATTGTTTTCAATAGTGAACAATTATTATTTGTCATTGGCCATAGTGACCATTCTGGGATACAGTATGAGCATCCTTGTATTTGTCACGTGTGTGATTTAGGATTGACTGTGGAGAAGGGGTAGGCCTAAGCTTAGGTGAGGATTGACTTGAGACCGGCCTGAAGCAGTCTCTTTTGAGAGCTATCCTCCCAATCTTCACAAACCCAAAAAGTCTTGGTGCGCCAAAGTTATCGTTTAAGTTTGTAACATATCCTTATTTGCTTATTTGATGACTCAGATATTTATTGCTTATTAGGTGGATGTATGACAGGGACTAGCTGTAGATGCTCTAAAGTCGCTAATAGAGAATGGGGAATGTTGCATAATAATTTTCATCAAATAATTAGCAAACCATAATAAATAACCGTATGCAAGATAATCCTAACAGATAAATTTTAGAGAATGAGGAAGGTTACAATAACCAGAATCCTTATCTATGTCTATAATCTATAATACCTAATAAAGCAAATCCTCCCCTCCTTATTAATTATTTCTGTTTTGAAATACCTTATTTGCTCTTGGACATTTTTTATTCCCATAATACTCTCTCCACCCTAAAATCAGACACGCCCCAACCACTGTCCTTCTTTTGTAACCCGCAATTTTGTTAACGCTGATATGAAAATTACTACCATCAACCGCTATCACTTTCGCCCACCGCCGCAGTATACCGCCGCTGCTCGCGGGTATCCTTCTATCTATACTAATCCTAACACCCCTAAAATAGAAAACAAATCAATCCATAAATATCATAATAGATAACCATATGAAAGATAATTTAAACTAAACCGTATTGCGGGTTGGGTAGGGTCACGGGTCTCCTGCATCATTCAGTTATTATTAGCCGAGTTGTTGTAAAGACAAAGGTTGATATGGCCCCAATCTTGCAACTTTGAATACATTTGGTTAGGGCGGATTTTTGTCTGACCTTACAAACGATTTGGCCAGTTTCTTTGTAGCATAGTTGGTTAACATGATTTTGGTCATGTTATGTTAACTCTGAGTTTTACTAGTATGATGGTGTGAAAAAGTAGAGTTCATAACTAAGTTATAGTCAGTGGCTATGCATGTTACATTCTTCTGTGTAAATATACATACACTTGTCCTAAGCCTGGTTAGGGTCGCTGGATTAAAAAAAATAAGTATAAAGCTGGTTAGAATCGTTGTATTCAGTTTCTTGTTTTTACTTTGTAGTTCGTTGCGATTTATTGGGGTGGCTAACGTCACTAATAGTCGAGTCCCTGCTCATTTTCTAGAAATGAAAAACCTTTTCATTTTCTCGAACTAAACGCGTCCCGTTCTCTAACATTCAAATTATCATATATAGCTTCTTCTTTTTTAACTTTTCAACTTTCAATCAACTATTATCCAATTATAGAGTTATTTTCGTTGATCTGTATTGTGTCATTCCCAAATTATCAGATTAAAGGTTATTTTTGTCAATTATTTCGTTGATTTTTTTTTCCAATTATAGAGCTATTTTTTCTTTATTTTTAAGTAAAAAAAAACGTATGTACTTCTTTCTTGTCCTAATGTGTATATGATATGAAATGTGTTACACCTTTGGACCTTAAACCCGCTACATTTAATTTGTAAGCTTATAAATTAGGCCTAAAAAATAATCTCGTTCAAAATTAATGTCTAGGCACCCTTTTATGTGTATGTATCTTTAAGCCTACACACATCGTTTATTTATAAGTTTGTTTTGTTTTTTTTTTTTTTTTGACAAAAGAAAGGAAAAATAAATAATGGCTATAAACTATTGAACATTGTCAAGTTTATAATTATGAACTTCTTAGTATGGTAAATGATTATGACTATAACAAATTAACAATGATACTAAATAAGTAAATATTGTCATAACGCCGTATGATGAAAATGAGAGACAGTGAGACCATGATATATTCCAAACTATTTGAGTATTTGGTAATGAATGTAGTACAAGACTTTAAAAATATTCCCATAAACTATAGGGAAATGTACAGTTGAGTAATCTTAGTTTTGATATGGTCGATAGATTGTACATAAAAGTAGGCACCGTAAAGCCAAGACCCCAACAACCCGCCTCACCTACAACCACATATATCTCAAAAAAAAGGTGCAAAAACATGTGCAATTGTTCGTTTAAGTCCATTGTCCAAAAAAGGAAAAAAAACATGGTATGAAAGCGTTTACACAGTGAAACAAATAATAAAACTACTTTGTTGGTGATGAACAAGTAACCTAACGAACATGTACAAATAAAAAAATTACTTTGTTGGTGATGAACAAGGAGTTTTTTGGATGGATAGGACGAAATTTAACCAATATGGTGTAATTGGGAATTTCGTTTGAACTTTTTGTAAAAGTAAGAAGACCGTATATATCATCGTAGCCCGGCGTTGTTCTCATACATGGATCACTTTTTCGATTTTTCAGTATATATCGTAATAAATGAATTGAAAGATAAAGAAACTAGAAAGCAGGCATACAATTTCAATGCAAAATTAATGTGGTGTTGACTTTAATATTCTGTCTTTGAATAGACGTGCAGAGACTTGGACAAGATAGTTAGATAGACTATATATAAAATAATTTAAACACTAATTGACAATTAGTAAAAATTATCAGGGCAATGATCAGAGTACACTAATATGAGAAAGGGTAAGCAGGTGAAAAGAAAAAGCAAGACCGGTGATATAGTCACCGTGATTATAATACTAACTTAGTCCCATAGAGAATATTTCTCTCAAGCTAGCAACCCCAGCAATGCTGTCTGGCGATGAAGCTCCAAACTCCTTGGTTTGAGTTTCGAACCCGGGCCGTGATTATAATACTAATATAAAAAACGTTGTCTACAACTCCAATCTTAATTCTCTCAAAGACACGTACAAGATCGTAGACACCGAACTTTGAGGTTATGGACAATGCCGGTATTGACATCACCAGTCTTCCTATTTTTGCAATAATTTCAAACAAAATTCCTAGTTACACCATACGAGTTGATATTTGTCCTATTCGTACAAAAAATTCAACAAGTAACCTAACGAACATGTACAAATATGAGATCCGCTAAAGCTTGAAGGCACTTGGGTTGAGGTTTTCACACGTTCAAGCTTAAACTTGAAAAACTCTCAAAATTTAGTTTTCATAGGGCGTTCGGTTTCATGTTGGTCTATACATATATAGAGATTGACTCGAATAAAACAGCTCTGAAATTAATACTTAAGAATACCTTACAAAAACAAATCTTACAAATGACATGGTAGTATATTAAATATTACTGAGCTTAGATTAGCTTCCCCACCTAGTCATTGTTACCTGGTAACAAAGAACCTATAGAATGATGGTCACCATATTCAACCTATGATTAATTTTGTAAAGAATTGAGAAAACGGAAACATAACATGACCTTAATCTGTATATTGGGGCAAAAATAAAAAAATAAAAAGTTCACAGCAACCACAAAAAGTTGAATCTCGATTTCATCTATCACCTATATAAATGAATGTTAAACTAAAATAACACTAAAAAAAGGGAAGAGAGAGAGGGACGAAAAACTGACTCTCAACAATTCAGTTTCTCTCTACTTCGAAAAAACCCTAAACGAACAGGCAGATTCGGTGAATATAAAGACCAAAATTGTATTAGTCCTGGTACCTAATTGAGATCAAAGGATTTACAGGGTGAAAATAACAAAAAAGCCTTTATTAATTGTCATCTGGTGCGTTTAAGAATCTCTTCATTAAGAAGTTTAGCTACCCCTTGTTGATTGCCAGTCAAACCATCATTACCCAAAACACTTAAAAACATGTTTAGCTCCTCCAAATTTGCCTTTTTGAATAGACCTGAGATAGTATTATTAGCATCTGTTGTCAAACCATTATTTTTGTCGGTATTGGGAGTGTTTGATTCTTGAAGCTTTAACAATGCATTCTCATGAGATTGAGAGTGAAAAGGTCGTGATTCCCAGTACTCTGTGCATAGCCTATTCCTATCCATCAGCTGAATACCCTATTCATCGGCATTCATACTAACTTATTAAGATGCATCTTACCAAATATAAAAAGTTATTAAAACATTGTTCAAGTGTTACCTGTAAAATGCCAGGTGAGCAAAAACCGAACATTTCCATGCCATCAAGACTCCCAGGAGGCTGCAAAGGAGGAAGATTTAATACCCTCAACTTATGTTGCTTCGAGATTTCATTATTAACTCTCTCCCTAACCATTTCCCAACATTTTGTGGGTGATAAATGAACGAACACTTCGCTTGGATGATCTTCCAATGAAACCTGAGAAAAAGCAAGCACATATGTTTTGTCATAAAATTGCAAATTTCAGTACATAAGTGATAAGCCAAGTGCACCAGATTTTTGATGAGGTGAAACCTCTAACAGTCTAACGAGTGAAGTACAAGCAAAAGAGAGTTCCTGGATAACATGGCATGATTATCAATTACCATAAACAGTGGTTGATTCTTTCCTGCATCAAGAATTTCAGAAATGTAGTGGCACATATCCGTAGGATCTAAAACGTTTATATACTTGACTCGACTTCGAAAACCTGCACCAAGGTAGAATATTCAGAAAAAACAATCTCCCGGGGGTAGAACAGTAATTGCTGAGGGTACAAGTTTTACAGTGACTAAGATGTCTTGTAAGTTTATACCTTTAGGATAAATGGCACGACTATCACACCATAACTTTCCTGGTTGGACCACACCATACTCCAGAGTCTCAACATGACAGTTTATCCTTCGAACCACTTTTGCAATTCGAGGACCTTTCTGTCTATTTTGGGTAGCAGCCGGACCTCGTAATGCAGTTTGTGTGTTATTCGCCGTCTTTGAGTTTGCATATAATCCAATAATTACCACTTTATCCTCTTGTTTAGGTATTTGCTGCAATGCACCACCTGTATTTTCCACATTTACATCACCAGTCCCTTTAATAGTTTTGAGGTCCTGTGATTTATTAGACAAAACATTGTGAATGGAAAGATTTTCAGGGTTGGACGCACAAGCCTCTTTTTTCACTTGAGCTTCAACTCCGTGGCCTGTATTAAGTGGTGCCGATGAGTTCCCGCCCTCATCATCACTAAGCAGTATAATGTCTTTATGTATAGATCCAAGTGATGATGATTCCTTTGAATATTTTGAACCCGTGTCACAAATCCCATTTGATTTCAAGAATTCTCGGATCTTTTCTTGTCCATTTTGATCTTTCAGTAAAGAAACAGATGCTACCGAACTCGGGTCTTTAGATGGTGATCCAAAAATGGAAGAAGATTGTTTATCTTTAGATACATAGGAAGATAGAGCCAGTCCAAGATCCAATTTCGCCCATCTGTAGATGGCACTCAATTTGCCTTCCAGTGCTTCAACCAAAATAGTTAAATCTTTGATGTCATAGCGTAGAAGAAAAAATTTCGCACCAGAAGCACAAGAACAAAACTGTTTTGCATGGTTTAAGCAAGAATATTTATCGGGTGAACAATGGTGGCAACCTGCAGCCGACAGATGTAAGTCAAAATAGCAAACACTGCATTCTCTTTCATCTGTTGCATCAAAGGTCGCTTCCATCTTTAAAGCCTGGGATGTATTGCAAAGAAAGTCTCTCCTCACACGCTCAATTTCCACACGAGCCTGGCCAGAAAAAAGAGAGTGCATATCATTTTTAGTGGATCAACTTAAATCATTTTAATTCAAATATATATATAACTTTTGAAATAGCATCCTTTGAAAAAATAGACAACACTTAAACAATTGTACTCCATACGTAGAAAAAAGATATTACCTTAAGTGTTTGAGATAAGATCCCATCCTTCCCACATACATCTTTCCATCTCAAGTTATCGGGTGTGTTCTTTCTTAGTAAATTAAGTTCCCAATGAGCTTTCACGGCATCTCTTGCGGCTCCAAGCAACAATTTATCATGAGAAATGGAAGTTCTGCGGGCCTGCTCACGATATAGCTCGATGGCATTATGACCATGAGGCAACCAATCAACAGGCGCTACATTCACAGCCTCTGCACAGTTGAAGCCACAGTTGAACCCTGAATGATATGCTCGAGGAAAAGTCAGAATAAACTCTCCTGGGTTCTGAATGCAGCGGAAAACAGGAACTCCTTCGGATTTTAATATGGACGGAGAGAGTTGTGTGACCTGAAATTTATAAATAATTAGCAATATAATCCAACTGAAACTATTTCTGTTTCTTTACTTCAATAAAAAGGACCAATGACTCAATGACAACAACTTCATTTATCTTACAAGTCTTTTATTTCCATTTCCAATTTGGGACGCCTCTGTAATTTTTACACTACAAGAATTTCATATAGTGCAGTTATCTATTTGCCCTTTTGTATCATCTTGGAAAATTGTTGACAATGTATTGAAACCAGACGATTCAGTATCTTTTTTTTTATTTGAATATCATAAACTCAAAGATGTTTCTCACCAGTTTGTGAAGCAAGTCGGGCTGTTCAGCAAAAAGATTAGGCAAATGCTTTCTCATAGCTGCCTCCAACTTAATGGCATCTTTCCCAGGTACACCATACCACATCTTTGAAGCACCAAAATGCATATAATTCATTGAATATAGGTGATGGTCTTCAACATGCTGATCTCAAAAACAAGATTTGGGATATTATAACATCCAGTGGAGCAGTTAACTATTAAAGAGTCCATGTGAAAATAGAAAGGATAATCCACTCACCCAGCAAAATGAGGAAAAACACATTCCAATGTACAACCAAGGTACCAGAACACCAGATATATCACTACTCTCATATGAGAGTAATGACCCAGGAAGCCTTGGAAAGTTATTTAGATTCCAACCGGATGTAACATACTTTTCATCTGATCCCGACACCTGGCACGCTTGTTTTGGAAATCCACTACCAAATGTACCAGTTTCCAAGTCGGCACCATAAAGGACCTACATTGGCGCAAGACAAATCATATTTGATAGGTATTAGTCAGATTGGTTAATTGTCATTGTTATTGTTATTTTGCTAAACTGATGAGCAACTGATCCTATATATTAACCCAAATATATACTTTTAGCAAGATACCTCGATTTCTTCAGTAGGTCTCTCTACCATACGCCAATATTCACCCTCTATATTGTCTAAAGAAGGTTCCCACTGATCTTGGATGCCGGGGTTGCTGCATGCATCTGTAGCCGTTCCATTCCTTCTAAAATACTGAGTCCTGAAATCATCCGCATACTTTTGAAATTCTTTCAGTGTGAACATTGGACCAGGTTCAAACCCAAAACACGGTTCAGGAACCATCACGTCAACAGGAGCTGCAGTGTCTGAGATATGAGTCTGTTGATCAGTCCCTAGTTTCATGCATCTTCTTTTCTTCCTTTTCTTATGGCTATTGGGCCTCAAAATTGGGTTCAATGAATCCCGATTTTGAAGTTTGTCAACCCTTTGGATGCGAGTTGCAAAAGCCGAACTTTCCCAAACAGTTTGTTCCTTAAGAGGGCATGGAGGTTTCCATGATGACGGTGGTACTATACGACAAATGCCATATTCTTCAGCTCTATCGCGAATACTTGAAATAAACTTCAAAGTATCTTTAAATTCCTGAGAAGCAAATAAATTCAATGGCAAATCTAATCAGCCAAAGGCGCAGTTTTAAAAGTCAGAATAAGATAATCATCTTTAAAAAAAAGTGCCTGGTGTATTTTTGCTCTTTAAGGCTGTAACAATTTGTTTCAGCGTTAACGAATTACTGATATTTTAGGAAATCAAGAGTTAGAATAACCGGTAATAATATTTTTGTAAAAAGGGAGACACGTTTTGTGAAATAGAAGTACAAGTCTCCCGAATTAGATCAATAGTGCATAACTGAATATGAACAATGATACATATGCCTATACATGTCTAATCAACTCAACTTCAACGCATGGATTCAACTCTTTCTCCTTCCTATCTCCACCTACATTCTTGCCATGTATCTTGTCTTATTCTTAGGCATATTTAGGCTTATGAAATTAGGCATATATATCAAATTCCATCAAAATATCAGTTTCTTGACCATGGAGAAACAAAATCAAAGACAAATGTATACCTCTTCAGTTGGATAAAATACAGGAGCATCAAGAAGATCAGGCTTTCGAGCTTCTTCTGGATGCCATCTTGCAAGGACCTGTAAATAAAATATTTTTAGGCCAAGTACAAATAAATGCCACTATTCAATCTTCAAAGTACAACATACTTAACAACCTTTTGGCAGTTACTACAATCTTCACATCCACGAATAACCCCCTTGGGGATCCGACCACTTGAAGAATGATTCTGCATTGGTAACCTCAAGTCAGTTCATGTTATACAGAAACTATAAAATGCAATCATTATCTGAAATACAATCACATCACCTGCTCAGATTCAGACTCATCATCTGAGCTGCTATCAACTCGGTTATAGTTTAGCCAAGGTCTAGGCCTAACAAACCTCTTAATCTTTTCATCATCACTAGGCTCGGATCCTGCTTCCTTCTTGACAGGCTGTGGTTCAGGCACACTTGCAGCCACGGAACTACTAGATGCAACTTTACTATCCTCTACTCGTTTTAAAGAAAACGCTGTAAGCGACTCAAACCCTGGCGGAATTGAAGGAATATCCATCTCCTCTTTAACATGATGCCTGATGAGTTCTGTCCCCATCCTAAGACTTCACAAAAACTCTTATTCGAGACTCTTTCTTATTCTGATTATTAAATCTGCATTATATCATGTATAATCAATTATATGAAACACAATTTACCTTGAAATATTGTGTATTCATCTAGTTTTAAATTATTTAATAATTGCATTATGCGTTATCCTTTTTCATTCAACATCTTATCCTTATCCTGGTTTCTGGTAGGTTCAGTAATTGAACTTTCAGTACTTAACATCTTTAAGCACACAGCAATCAGGTATCATCAGCAGAGGTATCGTACGGCGCGACAAATAACAACCAAATTAAATTTTGAAGTCATGCGCCAGCGGATCTGTCGAGGTCCTGCGACAGGGGATCGCGCCGAGGTCATGCCACAGCTGATCGCGCCGAGGTCACGCGACAGCGGATCGCGCCGAGGTCACGCGACAGCGGATCGCGCCGAGGTCACGCGACAGCGGATCGCGCCGAGGTCACGCTGACAGCGGATTGCGCCGATATAGTGCAACTAAATAAGAGACTAAAGTTCAGAATCATTACCCCTGAAAAAAGGTCAAACTTCTTTGGCCAAATGCAGATCAAACCAGATTGTTCAACCCTAAAAAAACCACAAAAAATTGGACAAATAATCAAAAACATATACTAAAAATCAATGATCAAATTAGGGTTTAATCAATTATCAAAAAATTAATACAGACTATATAGATCTGATCTAACCTGATCTTATCTGACCTAGCTTAGCTCCCAAAATTAACCAAACAAATATCTATTGACTGACAAAAGTAGTGCTGACTTAAAACCTACTTTTTATTATAAGGAAAAAAAAAACAATTATAAGTTTGACCTGGTCAAAATCCCTAGAAAATGCAACAAAAGAGGGGATCGAGAAAACACTAATAATAAAAACACAAGATAAACATAATTATATATTTTCCTCAACAAAATTTTTTTGTTGTTTTTTGTAAAACTATAACTGCATCAAAATCAATACACAAATTATTTAAAAAATATCTATGAACAAAAAACTATATAAAAAAATATTAATATAATGATCTAACCCTAGCAAATATCACAAGGCACACATCTATTTTTATATATATAAACCTTAAAAAAAAATCTGGTTATGAATACCTGGATAAGATTATTTTATAAATATAATTTTGTTGGATGATATAAAATAAATATATCATATGGTATAAAAATCTGAGGTGGGTTTGGTTTGGATTTTTATTTTTATTTTCAAGAAAAAAGTAAATATTTTGGTCCAGCTAACTTAAAGTTTTGTTGGAAAAAGTATAAGTTTAATTAGATTATTAATTACAAAGTTTATTATTGTTGTTGGGTAATGGTATAGGGAAGGACCAGTTGATATTTTATGTTTGTTAGATACAATAAAGTCATGAGGTGAGGCAATAGAAATTGGGTAGAAATTTATTTATTTCAGTTTATCTTTTTCTATTTATATTAATTAAAATTAATAATTTATAACAAATATTTATACTTTTAAATATATTTATATTCATGTGTTTATCAATATTATCATTATAATTTGATCGATTTGATCTTTTGATTATTTGGAAAGCTTTTGGTTTACCTGTGTTTATGTTATGAACACCAAATGAGATTGACTCGTGAAAGGAATTGGATTGGATCTATTCTTGTGACACATTAAAAGCATTGAAGTTTGCACAATTCATTCATTCTTTTTGGTGGGTGGAATTAGACGGTCAAGATAGAGCCACACTTTTGTATGGTTTCCAAGAACTAAAATGTTTGAGTAGCCTTGCGTGGACTACCACGGGCTATATATTGGTTTTTGAGATGGGAGATAATTTTTTAAGACGAGAGGGTTATTTGCGCAATGTGGCGGCTGGTGATGACGTTAACAATAATGGTGTGGTAATTAATGTAAAAGTATAAGTGATTCGCTAATGAAACACTGATTCAGGTGGAGAAGCATTTATTTCCATAGAAGGACACTGATGAAGTATGAGTTATGTGTGAAGATAATATAAAATCTCGAGGGTAAATCCAATATTTCAAAGACGGAATAGTTTAATTTAAAAAAGGGGCTTTTGCTTTATAAGGGAGTAAAGATAATTACAGAAAGCGATCTATCCTAAACTGTTACGATCCCTTGTTTCTAGAAACAGATGTCATGGGTTCGATCATCGTACCCAGCAAGGTTGGAGGTCATTTTCTACCTTTGGTAAAACCTCAAAGCAGTCTCTCTACCTTTGGTAAGGGTAAGACTGTCTACATATCAACCTCCCCCATACAACGTCGAGGACGGTATTGGGACCCAAAACCCGTGAAAGACGGCATTGGGAGTTAGTTTTTTTTATCTTCAAGTTTAATAAATTATAACTTTGGTTAAAAAGTTTTGTCCAATCAACACTCTTGGTCCTCTGTAGTCACGTCCGTTAAAAACCCATGTTATGTGATTTTTTCTTACTACGGGATAAAAGTGTAATTAAGTATAAACTTCATCATCATCTATATCTATATCTTTAAATTTTTCAAGATATATGAACACAAGGAGAGAAACAAAAGAGTATAAGCGAATACGAATATGACTACACTCTATGACTACACTCTGCTACCTCACAAACCCTGACACACACATATACTTATACATCAATTGACACACATACACGAGCAAGAACAAAAAACGAAAACAAATAAATAGAACAGGAAATTAAGAACATAAATCAAAAGAATAAAGGCGAAATATTCGTAGTCAACCAAAGTCATCTGGGTCACGAACTTGTTTGTTCTCACGAGAAAAAAAAAGGGAAACTCAGCTATTAATCGGCGTTGACTTACAAATTCAAAAAGAAAAGTTGAGATTTGAGGTGAAACAAGAAAGGAAAAAATGTTTTCAAGACTCGTGTCGCGATTCCTCCATTGATCTTGGCGTATTTATATTTTATTTATATGTGCATTTCGACTTTCATGATTTTCATGTAATATGTGTGTATATAACCTAATTTACAAATTATATATGAATGAAACTATACTAGAAATTTTTTTAGGGTTAAACCCATTAATTCCCAGCCAAGAATTCTTAAGAAAAAGGTGAAAAAAGAAATTGTTAATTTAAGGTGATGGTGGATGATGATTGTTGTTGATAATGAAGATCTGGAAAAAAAAGGTAAATATTTTATTTCGACTAAAAGTGTAATAAATGAGAAAAGGGAAATGACGAAAATACCCATTATGTGGATGACACATGATTTTTTTTAAACGGACGTTACTACCCAAGACCAAAAGTGTTGACAGAGCAAAGTTTTTTGAACTAAAAGTATAAATTTATTAAACTTAAGGACGAAAGTTATAAGTAAAAGTCCACGACAAGATCGATTTTTGCAATTAACTCTAATATTTTTACTTTTTCCTATTAGAAAATGTTAAGTGTAAAAAAGTAAAGTATATTCGTAAATTGTGTAATTCCCAACTCAAGAGATGATACTACTGAATACACATTTATTTCAATGGTGAGTTTACTTTGCAATATGTTTAAAAAACTAGACAACTGCCAGTTGCAATGAACGGTATATCAGATTATCTGGAGGATTACTTATTAAGATGAAAATATAAATAAGTAAAGGGCAATGCAATAAGTAAATTAAAATTTCTTTGAAGGTTGTACAATTTACTTTTATGGATTTGTTGTCATTGTTGTAGTGTTATTGTTACTAATATTGTTTTAAAATTTTGTTGAAATTAATTATGGTGTAATTATATGGTATAAACTTATAAACTTTCCAAGCTCAATTTGACCTAAACCACAAGTGGTTAAAAACCGACTAAAACTGAAAAACCGAACCGAAATAGACCTAAACCGAAAAATCTGAAACCCAAAATCATTATGCGTAGAGCTATTAAAGCAAATCAATCTTGTTATGTATTTTCACTTAAAACATATAAATGATATTATTATATACACCTAAAAATGCAAATATATACATATTTACCAAAAATTAATAATAAAATGATATAAATATAAAATAAAGTAAACAATATATATTTTTGCCTCGGTTCGGTTTTTCATTAAAAACCAATACCGAACTATAATTTTCGGTTTTTGAAAAACCAAAACCAATAATTTTTTAGTTTTTTTCAGTTCGAACTTCGAACTTTTCGAATTTCATAATTTTTTTAGTTTTCGGTTCAGTTTTTGATCCACCCTAATTTTTATCCGCGGCAAGACACTGACTCGATTATACTTTTTACTCGTAGTTTTTACGCAAAACAAAACCCTAAAAATAAATACAAAACCCATTCCCCGTCATCTGTCTTCTAATCAACTACCACTATCCCCCCTTTTCCCCTCGGCCAAGACGACGCTGTCACCCACAGCCGTCACACCACCATCTCCGTCCGAGAATCACCTCGTTCGTCTGCTTTCCGACCGGTATTTTCCTTTTCCCTAACATTATTATAATACTTTAGTTTTATCAATCTCTTTATGTATGTATGTATGTATGTATGTATCGCTATGTATCTATGCTAGCACTAATTTCACTTTAGCAAACCCTAAAAGCAATTAAAATCTGCCTATTATTTTCATTTTGATTTGATGCTTTAGTATATTCACAAAGACCTTGTGTGCATTGTTGACCAAATTTTGTTTTACATAGTATAAACTATAATTGAAACATATGTATTATAGAGTTGATAACTTGATATATATATGTATATATATCGGAAAATTTCATGTGAGAACCATTTGAATTGGAAGAACCAAAAAATGTAACACCCAATGCCGTCTTCCATTGGAGGTTGAGATGTAGACAACCTTTAAATTACGATATGGGTACCCGCGCAATGCGGCAGTGGTGGCGGCGACGGGTGGTGGTAGGGCTAGTGGCAGGGTTGATAACGATGTAGTTATTAATGTAAAACTAATTGATGCAAAAGAGGGAGTGTAGTTATTTTAAGGGTTAAGAGATTTATGTTGTGAATAATTTAATTAAGAGTGTTATAGGTATATTAGGTGGAAATACTTATATTAATGAATAAATGAGAGTGATAGTTTAAATAGATGTGGAAAATATATTTTAGGGATATTTTGGGTAGATGTAGTGTGTGGGTTGAGAATGGGTTGAAAAAGGGTATTTTAGGTATTTTAAAGATAGAAAGTTGAAAATGGGGGAGGGGTAGTTTGTTTTATATAGGAGTATAGATAACATTGACTTGATAACTTGATATGTGAATGGTAAATGTGAAGAAATTCGTTCACATGTGAACAGATCAACTTATACGTAATTTTACATGTTTTTGTCAAAAAAATTTTATTCTAGTATGAACCTTTATCATTACATTCACATGTGATCTAATACGCTTCTCGTAAATACTAAATAGAAAGGTTCTCACAAGAATTTGCCAATTTGGTTATTTAGTTACAGGAATGGCAGGCGAGAAACGTGTGTTGACGTTAGGTGGAAAAGGGTCATCACTCTCTTCAGCTTCTGTTTTTGAGTTCTCGACTGCTTCTTCACCTATGCTTCTGAAAATTGACCCGGCTGCGCTTGCTAGGTTATCTTCGCCTTCTTCATCTCAGTTTAAGCTTCAGTTATTGGTGCCCGATTATTTGACTCCTGAGGAAGCCAGAGCTTCTGTTCTTCTGCTCTTGTATAAGATTTTGATTGGTGGGTCGTTTCCGGCTTCTGTGGCTTCGCAGTTGTTGGATCTTTTGAATAAAGATACTCAAATTTCGACGATTGATCTTGATTTTGATAAGCAAGAGAATGTTGATATGTTAAGAAATTGTTGGCCGGATATCACTATCCAAGCAATCTGTGCTTTATTGGATTACACTGTTACTTCATTGGCCACAGTTTCAGATGCTGTAGCTGCATTATCTTGTGACACGTTGGAAGCCAACACTTCAGTTGCTTTTAGTTATTTCACAGATTCTGGTGAAGGTTTTTCTCACAAAGATAGAGCTTCGGTTGTTAGTGATCTCAAGGTTTTGCTTAATGGCTCTACAATGCCCGGGAAACAGCAGTGTGACGAAGTTTTTAGTAAGATTCCTATTATTCATGGTCGTTTGAGGTCACTCTGCAAGTCAGTCCACTCTGAAACTCGGGTTGAACTGAATTCTATTCTGTCTCGACATGGTAGCACCTGTGAGGACTTGACCATTTGTTTTTCTCCACTGGCTGATGCACTCAAGTGTCTTGGTGAGAGTAGTTGGCTCCGAGCAAAACGTTGTTTAGAGAAATTGGAAGAAGGAAATTTATTTCCTACTTTGGTTAAGAGTTTCAATGCTGGATGCCCTGATATTGACAAACTGGAAGGATCTGTTATGTCTTTTGCAGCATTTAAGGAGGAAAAAAACTACATCAGGTCGTTGCATGAAGTTTATACTTTATCTGAGACTGT
Organism: Erigeron canadensis; assembly: GCF_010389155.1. Taxonomy (NCBI): domain Eukaryota; kingdom Viridiplantae; phylum Streptophyta; class Magnoliopsida; order Asterales; family Asteraceae; genus Erigeron; species Erigeron canadensis. Next base: position 37,763,695 of record NC_057766.1, read on the forward strand.
GGGAAAGATGCTTTCTTGGGAAACAAATCTTTCTTTCATCTTACTCGAGGGGCGTGAACAAAAGCCAGTGCTAGAGAATACTGATGGTGTAATTGCAAAATCAGAGAAAAAGAATGAGAAGAAGAAAGGCGCTAACAAAAAAGTCATTGGGAAAGGCACTAATATTTTTATGCAGTTTTTAAAGGATAGATTACAGCTCAATTATAGCAATTTAGTTGATGATTCAGTTCTCGCGGAGAAAGTGACGCAGGGTTTCCTCTCTGTTTTTGACTTGAAAGACTCTGGGTTTCAGCATCTACTGCAGAAAGTCAAGGATATTGTTGACAGCAATGAGAGCAGAAGGCTTCCTAAGATTCCTAAGGTAATATTTACTCATGTTCATTTTTCTATACTTGCGCATCGTGATAGTTTTAATCTGATAGTGAGCTGTTTTATCTTAGCATCTCTTTTGACTTTACAGGGGACTCGTGATTTTGCTAAAGAACAGATGGCTGTCAGAAATAAAACATTCTCTATTGTCACCGATGTCTTTGAGAGGCATGGTGCTATGGCACTCGATACTCCTGTATTTGAATTGCGAGAAACTCTTACTGGCAAATATGGCGAAGATTCAAAGTTGATTTATGATTTGGCTGACCAGGTGAGATATCCGTGTAGTTACTGTATGAACTCATTCTGATGTTGTCGCAGAAGGTTTTTTTTCCTTCATGCATGCTTCTTTTCTGTTTTCGTTTTTGACGTGTTATTTAATATATTTTTAGGGTGGAGAGCTTTGTTCTCTTCGATACGACCTTACTGTTCCATTTGCTAGATACGTTGCTATGAATGGTATTAAGTCATTCAGACGGTTCCAAATAGCAAAAGTATATAGAAGAGACAACCCATCTAAAGGAAGATACCGTGAATTTTATCAATGTGATTTCGACATTGCTGGTGATGAAACAATAGGAGCCGACTTCGAGGTCGTCAAAATTTTGACTGAACTCCTGGATGAGCTTAACATTGGTGAATATGAGGTAAGCCTTTGTAACGCTTGTTAAACAGGGTTGTTTTCTAATATGTCATATGTTTACCTTCATTTATGATTTGTTCTTATATATTTACTATTGTAGAAGGTTCACAGATTAGCATTGTTATCCTTCCAATTAACGTCCTCTATTTTTGCCCGTAGATAAAGTTGAACCATCGAAAGTTGCTGGATGGAATGTTGGATATTTGTGGTGTGCCATCGAATAAATTTCGAACCGTCTGTTCAAGTATTGACAAATTAGACAAGCAATCCTTCGACCAGATTAAAAAGGAATTGGTAAGCAAATCACTCGTCGGTTTTTGTTAATGGAAGTCAGTTTTGATCAATAGTCATTTACGATTTCTTGGCTGTTAAAATTTATGGCTCAGGTCAAGTCATTTGGGCAATTAAGTAGAGTGGTTATGATAATCTGCAGATGCTTAAGTTTATTTTTTGATGTTTGTATCTTTTAGATTGAAGAGAAGGGGTTGGATGTCGAGACAGTGGAGAAAATTGGTTCATTTGTGACACTGAGAGGGCACCCTTTGTCGTTATTATCAGAACTTAAAAAAGAAGGAAGTGAATTCTTGAATAATGGTTCATCAAGTCAAGCACTGAGCGACTTGGAGATCTTATTTCAAGCTTTAGACAGCGCAAGATGTGTAGGTAAGGTGGTTCTTGATCTAAGTTTGGCAAGAGGCCTTGACTATTATACTGGTGTCATATATGAAGCTGCTTTCAAGGGTGCCACACAGGTCTCTTTTGTAAATTCATTTTACTTCTATTATAGTATACAGAGCTTCATATGTATGGTTTTTCTAACTTACTTTCTATGGTTATGCAGGTTGGTTCAATTGCTGCTGGTGGACGTTATGATAACCTTATAGGCATGTTTGGTTCAAAAACTTCTGTTGCTGCCATTGGTGTCAGTTTAGGAATAGAACGCGTATTTGCAATAATGGAGCAAAACCAAAAAGATGACAAGCAGGTAATTAGGCGGGTCAATTACTAATCTAATATTTTTTATTTGTGCCTCATTTGTAATATACTCAAAACTGACAAAGTTAAATCTTATAGCTTATTCGTCCCTGTAAAACACAAGTTTTAGTGAGTATATTGGGTGATGACTTACCGCTAGCAGCGAAACTGGTGAGCTTGTGTTGGGATGCAAAACTAAAAGCAGAGTTCCTGCTCCATAAAAGGTTGGACAAGCACTTATCTCGTGCCAAAGAATTGGGGATACCTTGGATGGTGATTGTAGGGGACCGTGGAGTTGAAGAAGGAATGGTCAAGCTAAAAGATACAGAGGCTAGAGTAGATCACAAGGTTCCTACAAGCAGCTTTCTTGATGAGCTAGTCAGACTTATGAAGACCCCCAGTCCCAGTTCACTAGAGAAGTAATCTTAGATAAATGTTTAAGGAAAGATTTTTCTTTAGCATTCAAACTTGAAAGTGTTGGATCAATTGTAGTTTCACTTGCATGATCCTCAATATATTGCCTTCACAATTTGTCAAGTTTCCGTTTCTCTTTTCTACTATCTAAACTTAAAATTGCGTATTTGAATTTATACTCTTACAGTTGCCATTCATTGTTTTTGCTGCTTAAATAGAATGGATTTTGGTTTTTCTGTATCTGGCAAAGCTCTGGGGCTTGGTTATAAACCGGAATGTACTGTTGTTACTACTTTGATTAGAGGAATTGGTAGAGGGTCAAACCCCTTAACTGTCTGAGCAGATATTTAAAACGAGTGTCAATCAGGCTGACATATGTGGCCATGGCTTCTTTTCAGAAAGGTGGGCGAAACAAGAATGTGCCCAGTTTATGCAATGGTATACCCCTCTAGTATGAACAGCCTCCGCAAGGATAGACAAGTTGATAGGATTTTTAATCTTTATGAGAAGATTTGAAAGGGGATATCTTCCAATGGTGTGGCTTATATTTTCTCGATTAAAGGGTCGTGTAGTTTAAAGCTATGGAAAAGATGTCAAAAGCATGAAATCAGAGGATATGTTAACGCTTAAAATTTCACTAAATGGACATACTTTTAATATTTTGGTCGATGCTGAAGAGTTCTCTGATTTGATGATTTTTAACGATTGCGATCTACAAACCATCATTTATAGCATTTTGATGATTTGGTGGGTATAGTAAAAGTAGAAGATAGATGACCCTGAAGATTCTTGGTTCATATTTCCATTTGGTCGGCCTTGGATGTGTTATATAAATATATAATCAACTGGTCTGAGTTTCAACATATTAAGCCATTCACTGTCTTGAAAGCAACATAAAAACCATAGTCATCAATAACATTTGTCATTAAGAAGCTAACTGCCTACATAAATCCGAAAACAATAACAACTGGAAATGGAAATGATCTTCACAAAGGTTATAATTTTCTTTAGTTGCTACCATTTTCATCCGCCACTCCAGTCATAGCTTGCTGAAAGCAACGGGCAACGAATGAGAATAAAAATATAGCAAAACAGAGATTATGGGGAAACAAAATGTACCTTTATGCATGACAATGTGTATTGCAAGTCGCTTGCAGATACTTGGTGGTGAATGACAATCCTTACTCTGCAGGCGGTTAACAAATCTTTACGTTAAGTGCTTGGTTTGGGGAAAGCATACAAGGTTTATCAATATCCTTAAATTTTATGTTATTGCAACGCATAAGAATTAGTCATGTGCTAAGATCATAAGTTCACAATTTATTGAATGATTAATGGATTGCGTCACACCTGGATGAGCTATCAGGCATCAAAAGTATACCATGCTCTTCCAATATTTTGCCCAACTTCATAGCAGTAATATGTGAACCATCTGATATATCAAAATAGACCTGCCCAAGAACCAACAATAGATTTGGTCATTGGCTAATGGAAGAAACCACAGGTCAAAAACTATGAATCCTATCAAGAAACAATTTTCCTGCTTACAATATTTGTCTCAACAGAATCTACGTCTACACTCAGACCCTTGATTTTATTTAGCCCATCTGGAAAAACAAGATTCACACTCGAATATCAAAATTATGAAAAATAAAGCTAGACATGAGACTACATAAGAACTGGCACCCTTCAGGCCTTCAAAGATATAGAGAATTACCAGCTAAAGCCTTGGCATTCTTGTGATCAGTTTCAAGCTTTTGGACATTTTCTTGTAAAGCAACAAGAGCAGCAGCACATAATATGCCAACTTGCCTCATTCCACCCCCCAAAGTTTTCCGTAGAATCCTTGCCTACGTACACAATAATCCAACAGTTTAAAATCCAAAACTCTAAATGATATACTTAATCGTAAGTCCAAAAAAGTGCAGACTTCTTGTATCAAGAATTACAACAATATACCCTGGCAATGAAGCTTTTTGTTCCGACAATAACACTTCCAACCGGTGCACCAAGTCCTTTTGACAAGCATACCTAAAGACAATTAACAACTATGATTCTCCTATTTCCTACTATAGGTATTGTTTCCAATTTATAATGTAATGTATTGTTTCCAATTTATAATAGGCATAAGTAAGTTTTTGAAAGTAAACTAATATTACCGACACAGAATCAGCAGCCTGTACAAGCCTATGAACAGGAACATTGAGAGCCTGAAAGAAAATTCTACATAAGCAATAGTTGTCGAGATATACTTGTTCTTTCATCAAACAAGGTATCCATCTATGGGCCGAAATGTCAGTATTTGAAAGTTAAATATACACATTAACAGCATTCTAACTTCCAAGCTTTATGATACAAAGCACTAAAGTTGAATATCATTCGGTGGTATACACAAAGTTTAATAATAATCATAATAAAACTACTCCAGTAATCAGACAATAAAGGCTATGTATTGTTTAAATTACTCACAGCAGATGCATTAAAGATACGAGCCCCATCGATATGAAGCTTCAAACCATGCTTCTTTGCAAGAGCCCCAACCTCATCCGTGTACTCAACCGAAAGACACCTCCCACCAGAGCTACATACATTACACCATTCCATTCCATCAAAAACACACATTTACAACAATCATACTTAGTTTATATCTATAAAATAAGAAAAGACATGAACGACTTATTTTCAAGAAAAACATCAACATAACATACTTGGCATGGGAATTCTCAAGACAAATAAGCCTAGTTTTTGGATAACAAATTTCAAAATCCGGGTTTCGAATAGCGGATTCAATCAAACCAATATCAATAGTGCCATCTTTATTATTCTTAACGGGTCTCGGATGAACACCGCCAATAGTCGAAATCCCACCGTTTTCGTAGATATGAATGTGGGAATTATCGCCAAGTATTACTTCACTGCCGCGTATTTCGCAGTGAACGAGAACGCTAATGAGGTTGCCCATTGTTCCTGAGGGAACAAACAGGGCAGCCTCTTTGCCTGTGATTCGGGCCATTTCGTTTTCTAGTTGTCGGGCTGTCGGGTCATATATCAAAACGTCGTCGTCTACTTCAGCTTTTGACATTGCTTGTCTCATGGATTCCGTTGGTTTTGTTACTGTGTCGGACCTAAGATCGATTGTTTTTGCTGTCACCATTTCTGCTGCTGCTCCAAACCAAAAAATAAATAAAAAGTAAATTTTGGTGTCCTAATTTAATTATATGGAGGAATGATCCTAATTACTAGGAAGTAACTAATTACTTGTATAGTGAAAGATGGAAAAGAAAAATATACAGATTATTATTAAAGATTAATTACCTTTTGATTAGAAGAAGGAGAAATGAAGGAATAATAATAATGGTAACAGGGGAATTTATTGATTGAAGGGAAATAAAACACGTTAATTATGAAATTGGATGGAAATGTATGCAAGAAGAAGCAGCCAAAATGACGTGAAAGTGGGTTTTTTATAGGAAAATAGACATAACAGTTTCACGAGAAAGCATAGTGGTTGGCAACATATTAAGTGGCCACGTCATCTTCAACATCAACATTTGTATACATACATACATGCATGCAGACTCATTATTGGTCAGATATACTCGTATCTTTTTATAGTGCCAAAGTAAAGAAAATACTTGTGAATATTTCCATGACATATCCTAAAATTCTTTGGATTTACGTTTTAGTCACAATTCATTATTAAATTTGTCAAAACTGATATACTATAATCATGTTTCACATATATATGCAGATATATTTTCACAAAATGTATTTATTCTATTTTATAGGTTTATGAAAAGGCTAGCATTTATATGGATGACACTTATCGAGTTAACGTCACTAAAAAGGAAAAAAAGAGTGAAGACTAGATTCGATGATTGATGATGATAACATAAAGGGAGTGGAGCCACTTCCACATATGTGTGAATCATCAAAGTTCATCTTTTTTGGCCTAACTTGGGATGTGAATGACACATAAGCTTCCCGTTACTTCAATATCACCAATAAAAAGAAATACAATAAACATTAGAGGATTTATAACATGTAGTGCCACATCAAGATTTTTGGTAACCTTAAACAAGATCAATTTTAAAGCCTAAGGTTAATTTCTAATTTTATAGCCGGATTTTCAATCATAAGAATGGTTGTAGGCCTTTAGATTTGACCATAATCACAACTTCACAAGTCCCAAATGTTGCCATCTTAATTGCATGCTTTTAAATTTTCAAGAAGATGAAGACTGTCGAGAAAATGAGGTTGTTTTGCGTACCTTATTTTTTTTTTTAGGCGAGTTTATCTTTTTTTTTTTTTTAGCTGCAAACTTGATGTATACAAAAGCTACAAAACTTGGGGCCTTGATAATACGTGAAACACACAAATAGACTTAAACCAAGACAAATGGTGATTGAAACAAGAATCAAACTATATGATCCACCTAGCTTCTGCAAATGATTTTGTTTAAAATACAAATACAAATAACTAATATTCATTGTTTGAAATATGAGTACGTTAATTAAATGAACCGGTTTGGTGGTAAAAAGCTGTTTGAAACGGGTTGAATCATCAAATTTGTATATTCATTGAAAAACAACTAAAACTTATTACCCAAAATAAATCTTAAAAAATATTACCAATTAATGAAAAGTTGAAAACACACTTAGTATGTACTAAAAAAATGATACCAAATATATAGTAGATGCCAAATACAGTGCAGTCAAAATCCAACAAATTATAAGTTTAAATTTCACGATTAACCCCAACCAATTACAAACCATCCAAATTATGGCACCACTATCATGTGCAAAAAAGATTCATCTAATTATAAATCAACATATTAAACAAATGAACGCTAATAACACTTAATTCTAACAATACAAATAATAAAAAGTACAATATTAAAAAACTTAAAATTATCTTAATAGATGGTTGAATATTTTTTACTTATTTATACATTGCCAAAATCGACAAACTTGAAAAAATTTCGGTAAACTAAATAACCCGTTAAAGTTAAACCGAGTTCAAATTTATTCCCTAACTCTAATATGTTATCTAAAGACAATCCTAATTCCTAAAGACCACGAGTTGTGGATTTCGTTGTATATCTACACAATTTTTTTTTTACAACATTCGTAACATAATTTTTTTTGTTAAAAATAAAAGGAAAACGAAAAATGATACCCGGCTGGGTGGGTAAGCAAAGTTATTGGGTCCGGCTTGAATAAAGTAAACATCCATCCACACTACCCGGCCTGCAAAACAAAAAGAACCCTAAAAAAAGGCAAAACCAAAAAATAATACTACACACTATCATCATAATCATAATCATAATCATTATCATAATCTGATCTTCTACCAAATAATTATAATGGCATTCGCTGCAGCTGCAATATCATCTAATGTAGCTTTCCAGTTCCCCAATTCTCGTATTTCTCACCACAAAATTACTTCACTTCCCAATCACTCTCTATCCTTATCCTTCCTCAGGTACCCCTACTACTAGTTACAGTTAATTTTATTTTACTTTTTAACTCCCCTAATTTGTTAATGTTTTTTTACAGGCTTTCTACTAGTTGTCATAATTATCGCTTTAATCAAAGAAATATTACATGTTCTGCATCCTCTGCGGCTTCAAGTTCAGACAATGATTTTAACCCATACGAGGTATCCCTAGCCACAAATTCTAGTTTTGTGTATCTTATAATAATCATATATATATATGGCAGGTACTTGGTGTGAACCCTATTGAGGGGTTTGATATGGTCAAAGCGGCTTATACACGAAAGCGTAAGGATGCCGAGAGGAGAGGCGATGAGGCCGCTGCTGCTCGTGTGTGTTTCCCTTTGTCTTTGTGCTTAATAATTTATATAAAGAAAAGTTGAAAATGGTAATAAAAGTGTTATTATTTTTTCAGTTTGAGAAGGCGTACGATAAACTAATGATGGCTCAGTTATCCAATCGAAAGAAAGGAGTCACCTTTGGTTCGTTTCAGGTACATTTTTATAACTCCAATTTTTTACAAGTTTAGTTGTAAACGAGTACATGATTTCCACTGCTATATCATCTTAGCTTAGTATGTATTTACACGTCGGCTTCTCTTATGACTTTTTCCGCTTTCAAAGTTAAATATACCGTAGATGTTAGCTTCAGGTTTTAAATTCTCAAAAGGGACTACTTTACATATGTAACTTAACAAGCAGAATATGTCTATCCCGATTGTATTTTCTTTGTAATATGTTCTGGAATCTGATGCTTATACATGGTTTATTCTTTATCTTGTACTGTAATGTGCAGCCTCATGTAGGGTCTAGGCTTCATTTAGATTCATTTCGTCCCTTACATGTCCAAAAAAGTATTTCAGTTTACCTTTTTTTATGTTTATGATCAATGTAGGTTTCAAAGGATATCAAATACGCCGATAAGCAACCACTTATTCCATGGGGCCCAAGGTGAGTTCACTACTATTGTTAGCCCTGTGTCACTTTAGCTCCAGCCATTATCTTAAAACATTCAAATTTGATTATGTAAACTTAGCATGAGAAAGATATGAATCAGATTCTATGTAAATGACAACTGAGTTTGCCTTTCCACTTCTGTTTTGCAAACTATTTTGAGTTACAGTTTATAACATTATATGGCTTGCTAAGTTGTTTCATTTTCAATTTCTTAGGTTCACCAAGTCTGAAGTGAAGGATATTCGGATTAACATGGCAATATCAGCTGCATTCGTAAGTGCAGGGAATGATTAACTTATCTTCCAACTTGGCTTAATAATACATGACCTGGATTCTTTTTAAACGATACTGCACTACACCTTCTTAAGCTATAAAAGGTCATTTCTGTATTGCATTTGGGCTTTTGTAGATTGCTTGGATTGTATTTGCACGCAATGCTGAATGGAAACCTGTCCAGTTTTTATCCTTCGTATTCGTATATAGAATCTTTGAAAAGTTGAAAGCATTTGAACCACCTGTTTCCACTACATTTACAGTAAGTTGAACTTCATATTTGGATCACTATTGAACTTTCTGAGTTTATAATTCTTCCAGAAATTATGGTTTTTCACCCTCTCTTCTGCAGGAAGAAGGCGAAGACGAAGGGCGCATGATGCGGATGGGGAAACGGTTGTTACGTTCTCTCGCACTGGCATTTGGATGCATAGCTTTTGCATCTTTGGTATGTCATGTATTTAATACATAATTTGTGATTCGTGTTGTAAAATATTTATTGCAACTTTAGTGGTTTACAACAATCAACCATATATAGTAGCAACTATGCCAAAACTCAGATTCAATTCGTAACATCTTGTAAAAAATTGTTTACGGCTTCTAACAGTAGAGAATACTTATCCTTTTCTCTTTCAGGGATATACTGGCATCGTGAATTTGATTGAATACTTCAGTGGTTATGTCCCTGTTGCCTTGTATAACAATCAGGTATGACCACTGTCTCTGTATATTTGTTTTGTAAGGGAAAATTTTAATTTAAAAAAAAAACATTTGACTAGATTTGGGTACCCTTCAAAAATGACCTAGTAGAATCTTCTGGACTAAACTCAACATCATCATTTAGCTGTGAATGTGACAATTAGCCTCTCCATGATATTGCTATTCCATTAGACTAATAAGCTCAATGCAATGTGCAGGAAGTCATTGTCACTGCTGCAACTTCTTTAAGTCTTTACTTCATGGCTTCATATTACAGATGAGATCTCAGTTACTCCAGACCGAATAGCCGTCAAATTTTGGTAATTTCAATCGTATGTGCGTGGTTTTAACTTGTAAGAGCTATAGCCTATAATCAGGTTGAAGTTAGATTTAGACTTTAGACCTCTTCTTTAGGCCTGATCGGGATAATACGAATTTATATTTGAGGCCCATGCTTAAGTCAGCTTGGTTAATTTAAGATTACATAGGGTCCTTGTGCTATGCAACAGAATGTAATATTGTATTGTAAACAGGCAAACTGCATCTCTCATATTTCACAAATTGGTAAATAACTCGGAGGCTCATGATGTCTTCATACTCTTATTTAAACAAATTTAGCATGTTTTTAAACAAACGCAAAATCTCTCACCATGCAACGCATGCTTATGAATTCATTTGTGGACGAAGAGTGATGGATTCCCTGTCATATGCAGAGGTTCTATTAATGGACTCTGCGATGAAACTTTCATTATTGTTGGCTGCAAAATTAGCAAGAAAAACTAACTTTGAACCATATAAACTAAAAGACAGAATTGTCAAAAAAGAGTAAAAAACATGGGTAAAACAAATTTTACATGAAGGTGGCGAAATTGGCTGGTTGGATAATCAGTCATTTTGACATTGCTCCTTTTTACTTTACCGGATTGACCCGTTAGTGATCAAACATGACCCAAATCAACCTATGGGCTGAAAGTCACCTCTAAATAGGTGTAGATTCATCCTCATACAAGCCAATGTAACAGTTGTGCCCCATGTATGAATGTATGATCTCTGTCTCAAATTCCTGTCACAAATCAGTGTCGTCTTCAAGGTTATTCAATGCTCATTCTTCTATCCTTAAAGAGCTTTCAACCAAGTGATCTACGCATTAATATAGCCAATAAAGTCCTAGATAGTAAGGACCATCTAGCATTGATGTTTGACTTATGGGTTGTCGACAAAAGCAATAGGAGTGAATGAAATCACATGAACAAGTGAATCACGAGTTTACAAGAGCAAGGTACTGGATGCTCTATACGAGTTAAATTAGCCTACCAGCTACTCTAGCTTCATTTACTGAAGATTTGGCACTGTAACGATTTGTACAAGTGATCATTTGTTTTCTAAGGGTAATAAACAGATTGTTTGTTTATAAAGCAATTTACAACGATGGGGTGTGACCCATAAACCATGAGGTTGTGGGTTCAAGTCTCACTTTGGTGTATAAAATAGGTAATTAGGTATGTACTTCTTTGCCTTTCAAAATAAGATTAAAATAATGAGTAAAATTACAATGATGAACAACAAAGTAGTTGTGGGTCAACCCAATCCAACTTGTTCAACCTGTACTTGTATTGACTTGCTTCAAAACCCATCCATCTTGCCACCTCTAGAATTAGTAAACACAGTTCTCTGATTTGACTTATAAATAATTTTCCAATGGTATTATCTGGAGTGTGTAGTCTATTGGAAAACTAGAATTTAGTGTTTCTTGAGAAATCGATAGAGACAGGGAATGATCCACTTCCACTTTTATATCATCGCCGCCTTACTGCTAGTTCAGTACTCGGAGTTGTAGTTATTAAAAAACACGTCCTAAGAGAGCTGCCCAAGATTGTTTTAGACCATATCATGTGTGTGGAAAGTACAAGTGGCATGAACGAAAAAGAGAGGTGAACAAAATCAAAATCAGATATGGGATAAAAACTCCCTACTGCCAGTAAAATGAACATCAAAATCAGCATAATTTATCCACATCAAAATAAGAAACAGAATTTGTTAATTGATTCATACAAAAAACTATATGATGAAATAACTGAGGAAAAAACTAATTTGATAAGCATGTTTGATGTGTTAGAATCCTCATTAACGAGTAACAGATAAACAGCGGTACCTTTGTAAAGGACGTTTGAATCGAAGTATCATAGTAAGGAAATCGCCTTTTTTTGTGTGCAAATTTTGACCCGACAAGCCCGCAATAACACCCACCTGGACCTAGCCAAATACAAGTGATCCCAATTTCAATCCCAGGTAATATAAATGGTTGAAGACGAACTTGGAAGAATATGCAGCACATGCTAGTAGATCAAAAATTAACTTATTTGTTTTCAGAATATATTACCAGAACGTGCTTGAAAATGTCCGGTTCTGCATAGTATCGTCTCCCTGAATTATATTAATACATCTGTGTCCATCATTCGTCATTTCATTATCCCAGCTTAAGGGTCCATGATTCAGATAAGCCTATTGGCTTAAATGTACTGGATTGACTTTAGGCATGTCATTTTCTTGGAGATCACATAAATGCAAAACTTGCTCAAGATATTGCAGCTAGCCACAATGCTAGCTGGCTACAGATTATAATTAAAACTCCAATTCAACTTCATTATAAGTGTAGAAATCATCTGAAATTTGATTCCACCAGGCTGTACCCTGCTGCCTTTTTAATATTATATTTCTTCATAAATTCCTTGATTTCTGTTGCATCATCCCATTGCCCAGTGTCAGCATACATATTATGTAACAAAACATACGCTGTAGAGCTTTCAGGTTCATGACGTATTAAAGCTTCAGCTGCAACCCGAGCTAACTTCATATTATTATGCACTTTAGAAGCACCCAGTAATGCACCCCACACTGCCTTATCTGGTTCAATAGTCATTCCTTTAATCACATCCATGGCCTCCTCTAGTTGTCCATTTCGACCCATGATATCCACAAGGGTGGCATAATGTTCTACCCTGGGTTCAATACCAAATTCATTAACCATGGATTTAAAGTGCAGACGGCCTTCTTCGGCTAAACCAGCATTTGCACATGCACTCAAAACAGATATAAAGGTTATATGTGTTGGCTTCACTAATGCCTTCTTCATTAGTCCAAAAATTTCTAAGGCCTTTGTTGCATATCCGTGAGCGGCATATCCACCAATCATAGCATTCCACGAAATCACATCTTTACAAAATTTCATCTCATCAAAGATTGCATTAGCCTCTGTTATAGATCCACATCTGGCATACATAGTAACAAGAGAGTTATATAAGGGTACGTCTGGAGCAACAACCTTAGTGACTTGCTGATGTATCTGTATACCCAGTTGTATATCAGCAATTTCAGCACAAGCACTCAGAAGGGACGACAAAGTGTGTCTGTCTGGTTTTTCTCCATCTAATTGCATTTTAATAAATAGCTCTATTGCTTCTGTATACTGCCTATTTTTCTCACAAGCGGCTATGATGGAATTCCAAGAAACTCGGTTTCTTTGGGGCATTCTTTCAAAAAGTTCACAAGCTTGTTCCACTTTACCCATCTGAGAAAACCCTGATATCAAGGAATTCCATGTATATATATCAGGGTTTGGCATTTTCATGAACAAACTACAAGCTTCTTCGATATCAGACACTTCGATGTAACCATTTATCATTGTATTCCATGAGAATGTGTCCTTCTCAGTCATCTCATCAAATAGAATTCTGGCAGAATAAACATTTTTGGCTTTCACATAACACATAATCATAGTATTCCATGACACGACATTTCTTTTAAACCTATCAGATCTCATGTGATCATGGTAAGATGGGATTTGATCAAAAATGCGTCTAGCATCTTCAATCCTTCCGTTCCGGCCATACCCAGCTATCAAAGTGTTAAAAGCATGTACCATGTCTAGTCTATCATCATTCTCAAGCGAAATTTCCAACAGAATCTTTTCAGCTTCTTCCAGTTCCCCATTATCAATAAGACCCGATATAAGTGCACTAAGAGAAGCAGCATCTCGTTCTGGCATCTTTTTGAAAAACCCGACTGCATTCCTCAAGTCACGGTTTTGTAAGAAACCTGTAACCATCGCATTCCAAGAAACAATATTTCTATCTGGCGCCTGATTAAAGAGACTCAAAGCTTCATTTATCCTTCCATTCTTTGCGAACCCACTAATAATTGTGTTCCAAGAAACAATATTTTTACATGGCATCGAGTCAAACAAGACCTTTGCCTCCTCTAAACGCCGACAACCAACATACCCGGAAAGCATTGTGTTCCAGGACACCGTATCTCTTTCAGCCATTTCATCAAAGAGTTGCCGTGCTTTCACTATATCCCTCATCCTAACATACGCATTCAACATTATATTCCAAGTTACTGTGTTTCTATTAGGCATCCTTTCAAAATATTCACAAGCTTTTTCCACTTTACCCCTCCGAGTAAACCCTGAAATCAATAAATTCCATGAATATACATCAGGATTTGGCATTTTGTTAAACAAAGTAGAAGCTTCTTCCATGTCAGACACTTCAATATAACCATTTATCATTCTATTCCATGATACCATATTCCTTTTAGACAACGGGATTAGATCAAAAATACGCCTAGCATCTTCAATCCTTCCTCTCCTTACAAACCCACCAATCAAAACGTTATAACTATGAACCAAATTTACTCTATCATCATCCATACAGGAACTCTCAAGCAGAATCTTTTGAGCTTCATCCAACTCTCCCTTCTGAACAAGACTCGACACAAGTGCACCCAGAGAAGCAGCATATGGCTCAGGCGCTTTCTTGAACAACCCAACTGCATTCTCTAAATCACCATTCTTCAAAAACCCAAAAACCATAGTATTCCAAGAAATAGCATTTTTGTCTAACGCCCGATTAAACAACTTCAAAGCTTCATCCATCTTTCCATTTTTTGCATACCCACCAATAACCGTATTCCAAGAAACAGCATCCTTATTCGGCGCCATATCAAACACCTTCAAAGCTTCATCCATCCTTCCATTCTCCATATACCCCCTAATAACCGTATTCCAAGAAACACCATCTTTACACGGCATTGCATCAAACAGCATCTTCCCCTCATCCAACCACCCACAACCAAAATACCCCGAAATCATAGTATTCCACGACACCCCATCTTTCTCCGGTATATCATCAAACAATTTCCTTGCTTTCACAATCTCCTTCCCTCCCACATAAGCACCCAACATCAAATTACAAGAAACCGTATTTCTATCCCTTGCCGGAATTCTTTCAAAAAATTCAAAAGCTTCATCAACTTTCCCTCTCTGGGAAAACCACAAAATAAACTGATTCCATGTATACACGTCAGGGTTCGGCATTTCTTTAACCAAGCTAAAAGCTTGTTTCATATCAGACAATAAAATGTAACCCTTTATCATTGTGTTCCAAGAAACAGTATCTCTGTCAGGCATTTCATCAAACATTTGGCGTGCATTTGCGATATCTCGCTTTTTAACATACCCATCTAACATTATATTCCATGTATATGTATCTTTGTGCCTAGATTTGTCAAAAATCTTCCTTGCCTCATCTAATTTACAGTTTTGGATCGACTTTTTTATTCTGTGATTCAGTTTTCGAGTGTTACCTGAATAACGCCTGCAAAAAAGTTGTTGGAATGTAACTGAAGCTTGCATAAATTTTCTCAATGGGATCACCATTATTTGATTTTTTTTTATTTTTTTTTGGTTCTGCTACAGCTTACAAACCTTATGCATTTTTTTGTTTCTGTCACTTACTCATTTACCTCGTATTTTCTTTATTTCTAGACTGGTTAAACCATTATAAATTTTCTAACTTGTCACATTTTCCTGCGTTCTTTTGAGTTTAAATTAAAAGAAAAAAATGAAGAAGATTAGATAGAGCAAGGAAAGAAAATAAAATTGTATATAAAAAAATGCATTCTCACGTCGGAAAGAAACTTAGGGGTGTTTGATACAATGAAATGGAAAGAGTGGAAAGGGAATGAGAAAGACTTCTCATGTTTGGTTGCAATGGAGAATGAGAAAGAAAATCGAGAAGTGGGAATCGATTTCATTCCCTCAATTCTCTATAAAATGTAGAGAATTGATGGGAATGGAAATTTGTTTTTTTTTTTTAGGTTTAACGATGTTATATATATTAAATTTAATTATTATTCAAAATTTTGTATTTTTTGTATATTCATTCTCTGTTTGTACCAAACGACAAGAATCCATTCTCTTTCCAAACACTCATTCTCTTTCCCACTATATTCATTCTCTATTACATTGTCATTCTCTTTGATTCACTCCTACCAAACGCCCCCTTAAAGAAAAGAAAAGAAAATTAAGAGTTAATAACAATCTTGAGTTAATAAGAAAAGAAAGGGAAAAAAGAAAAAATAAGTTTTTACAATAATGTCCATATATTCCATAAATATGTAATAAGAAAAGAGGGTAGATTGGTAATGTTGTAATATTATATGGACTTTTCCTTTACAATCATGCCATATTTAGCAAGAAACTTTTGGCTTAAAAAAAAGCTCACTTTTCCCTCCCCCCACTTTTTTTCTTTTCATAACCCGACTAATCTTTTTTTTTAACAGTGATTTAACAGTTAGCATTCGAAACACCACAATAACATCTAATTAGGCATTATACAGAGCTCTAACCACGCATGTATAGGATGTAACCCATAACTTTCGAAATCCCCTCCTAATAATCTAATCCACAAATGTACAAAGTGAGATTATAATCCTATTGGCTTTCTCCAAGATCTACAACCTTAATAATGGGTCACCAACCCGTTGACAAACCGACTAATCCTAAAACAACCATTCGTCTTGCAAATAATATGCCTTTGTCGTTGGTGAGCTCCTATTTATACTATACTAAAAAGGTATGAATTTACAAGTACTTTATGCGTGGAATGTACAAGTTCTTAAACACATAATAATTTTTACTATTTTTCATTTTAACCCCCTATACTTTTTATCTTTTAACTTTTGCCCCACATCAAAGTTTTTTTTATTTATTTTGTTGACACTAAATTTTTGAGTTTTCATGTTTTCATCAAATAACTTTCACATGGTGACGATTTTACTTTTAAACATTTGGTTTTGACTATTTTTATTCGTCTTTTTATATATATAACGTTTTTAAATTTGTTCCACATCAAAGTTTTCGTTTTTATTTTCTTGACACTAAATTTTTGGGTTCTCATGTTTTCATCAAATAACTTTCACATGGTTACGATTTTTTTAGCATATTTCTGACTATTTTTATCCATTGTTTTATATATATATAATGTTTTTAAATTTACCCCACATCAAAGTTTTTGTTTTTATTTTCTAGACACTGAATTTTTGGCATCTCATATTTTCATCAAATAACTTTCACATAGTTACGATTTTGCTTTTTAAATATTTGGTTATGACTATTTTTATCTGTCTTTTTATATATATAACGTTTTTAGTATATAATAACTTTCATTATCGTTACGTCTTAGGTTCATGTAACATTTAAAACATTAATATAGTTATTATTTATGTTTTTATACAAAAAGTCTACAAATTTACAAGTCCTTTATACCTGAAATGTACAAGTTCTTATAGCATATAATATTTTTATCAATTTTCATTTAAACCCTTAAAGTTTCTATCTTTTAACTTTTGCCTTACATCAAAGTCTTCATTTTTATGACACTAAACTTTTGGATTTTCGTCAGACAACTTTCACACACAGTTACGGATTTACTTTTAAATATTTGGTTTTGACTATATATATATATAACGTTTTTAATACTCGTATATAATAACTTTCATTATCGTTATGTCTTACGCTCATGTAACATTTAAAGCATTAATATAGTTATTGTTAGGTCCAGTTTGTACTGGACTAGCTCCAGACTTGAAGACTGGAGTAGTCCTGAAGATTTGTCCAGAAATTATGGAAGTCCAGTAAGCGTCTACTTGTACAGGAAATCTGGAGTCCTCCAGATTTGCTTATTGAACTTCACTCCAGTCCAGATCTATTCCACTGAAGAACATTCTCACTAAAGACAAAGTTTGAAGTTTGAAGAAGAAGACTGACATGTGGCAGAGCCCACTGGCAGGCTTACCAGATCAACAACTGGAGTCCTTGTCAGTGTTCTAGACCTTACAAGTCTGAACACTGATTACGAGGAATTGACTTTATGCCTTTACACGCTTTTACCCGGATATCTCTTTTGTCCCTTGTAAAGGTTTTACACGCGTGTAAAGGTGGTTGGCTAAAAGGTGACAAGTCACTATCAATGTGACTTTATCCTTGTACTTTTAGTATTGCAATTAAAGAAAATACCAAAGTTCCTTAAATGCTCCCAACCACATTTGTACGGCAAAATAATCACTGTAGAGATTATTTTGCCTATAAATACTAAGTCATTTTCCTCTTTCAAATTACTTTTGCAATTTGGTGAACTTGTCTAAATACTCTCGATCCAAACAATTATACTTCACAACTTTAAGTATTTCGATCAAGGAGATTATTTAGCAAGTATAGATCACTTGTAATTCATAAGGTTGTTTAGATACTTACCTTGGTATTATCTAGGTTCCGCAACAACCTTGTATTTTGTTTATACATCAATAAATAAAATACACACTGAAAATTACTTTCGTGTTCCACCTTTATTTAACTTGCTTATTTATTGCTTAAGTCTTGTATTTACTTATTTATATTCTTGCATTTATATTTACGTAAATACTAGTCCTCATCTAGTGCATACTTGACTTGTTGTATTTTACACTCGTGGGTTAAACCATCGGTGAGGGACTTCACAGTTATTGTTTTTGTTTTTATACAAAAATGTCTATACAAATTTACAAGTCCTTTATGCCTAAAATGTACAAGTTCTTATAGCATATATAATATTTTTACCAATATTTTATATCTTTTAACTTTTGCCCTACATCAAAGTTTTATTTTCGTGGCACTAAACTTTTGAATTTTCATCAGACGACTTTCGCACAGTTACGCATTTACTTTTAAACATTTGATTTTGATTATTTTCATCTGTTTATTTTTATAAATAACGTTTTTAATATATAATAACTTTTACCGTTATTACGTCTTACGTTCATATTATATTTAAAGCATTAATGTAGTTATTGTTTATGTTTTTATACATCTTATAACTCTTTTATATATTTTTTTATTATTATTGCTACATGTTTAATTGTCGAGTTTGAATATTTGACATAAATTTGGGTCCAAAATTTTTTTGTGTAGAAAGCGTACCCCGCGGCAACACGCGGGTACAATAACTAGTCGCCACTAAAAATATATATTTTACTTATAGGATTTAAATTTGGACCTCTTTGTATTTTGGTAGTAACAACTTCGTAATTCCATGCATCATAGTCATGTTTCAAATTCTGTTCTAGACATGTTCATAGATGATTATGGAAATTGATGGAACTAACCACGGCCAAAACAAAGTTAGATATCTTTATATTAAATAAAAGAGTATTGTTGTGACATCATCATTCCATAAACATTGTTTATTTATTACATCCAAATTTTTTCTTAATATTAAGTTTCTTTTTCTTTTAGTTTACTTATGATGTCATAAACACTCTTATTCTTAAAATTTATTGCATTTTTGTTTTTGTTATTTTATAAAAAACTTTTTAGAGATATATATTTTTTAATTCTTTTAGAAAAAAACTCTAACAAATTATACATTATCTTATAAGTTTCATCGTCTAAATAATTTTATCATAACATATTTTTAATTATTCGCATATTATGCGAGTTAATAAACAAATTATAACTTATAAGATATACTAATTTGAGTAGATGAGTGCTCTTAGACTATCACAACTTTGGTGACGAAAATGCGATTTTATAAAACTTTGATTGATATGTCCGAGTTAATTAGCTAGTTTACAATCAACCAAAAATACTCGTCATCTAAAGGTAAGCTTTGAAAAAAAAAGTTTATATTATAAATGAGAATTTAGATGGTTTACAATAAACTAGGAATTGATCGGAATGGTTTGATTTCGGCCTTTTCAACTTGATTTTTCTGCTTTTTTCGCTCTTTGACTTTTCGGTTCAGTTTTTTTCACCTCTATGAGCAATCACCCAATCCTTCTAATTGATTTGCATTAAAATAAAATAAAAAGTTGCATTGTTTGTCATTAAATTTTGAGGTAAGCTTCTTTTATACGAGATATAATCTATACTATTTAATTTAAAAAAACAACCATTTTATAAAATAAAATGTTGAAAAGAATTTAATATTTTCACGTAATATCTTTAAAATACTTTTACATACACTATTCCCTTTACGTTAATAAAAACTTACACACTATCGGTGCATCGATTGTAAGTCGTCTTGAGATCCTGTCAAGCTCCTATTTTAATTGTGATTTATAAAAATCGAACCAGGAGTAATGGCCTTTTATCGAAAACTTACACTATCAATTTTTTATCTTTTAAAATATCTTTATTAATTCTTTCATTTACTTTTACATCAATTATTTATATCATTCGATATCGCCCCATCATCAACAGTCGCCTCCACCACCACATCGTTGTCGCCATGAGCACCGTCACATTGCGCAATACTATGCTAGTTTTATATTATGCATCATTAACCATTCGTAAAATCTTGATATTTAGGTTTTTATGCATTTTATTATGTTTTTTTGTTTTGCAATTAGACATGATTTTCAAAAATCGAGTTTTTTTTTCCAAACTATGTACACGAAAAAAGAAAACCAACAACACGAACAAGTTTCTAAACAATTTTTCCCCTAATTATATATCAAACGTAGCACACAATGTTTCATGCAGTCATTAGCAAATAAATAACCTGCATGCATTTTGTAAATCATTTTTGAAACCAATCAAAACAATGAAAGTGAGTGATATTTGGAGATTAGGATTATGTTTGATTCTTTATGTATTAGGTGCTGTTAATCAAGATGCAAAAACAGCATTGGCATCAGAATCTGAATCTGAATCTTCTTCTTATTATTCATCCTCTTCGTCGAAGTCAAAGGAAGCGTATGTAACCCTTTTATACGGAGATGAATTCGTGTTGGGTGCACGTGTTCTTGGTAAATCCATTCGCGATACAAGATCCACCAAAGACATGGTTGTCTTGGTTTCTGATGGCGTTTCTGATTACGCCAAGACTCTTTTACAGGTTCAATACCAATCCTTCAATTCCTATTGTTGTTGTGTATATAATTAATCACTAACCATTTTTATTTTTGTGTATATATATTCATAATGTAAGTGGTTTTTCATCTTTAGACGTACTAATATATATTGTGTTTGGGATTATATATTTATGTAGGCTGATGGTTGGATTGTGAAGCCAATAAGTCTATTGGAAAATCCTAATCAAGTGAGACCAACAAGGTTTTGGGGTGTATACACCAAGCTCAAGATTTTTAACATGACTGATTATGAAAAAGGTGATCCATTTCTTACTTACTTATTTTATACAACATTTTGGTAAGTATACAGTAGGTTATCTGCTCATGATACGAATGATTTTCTTTAGTATTCATTTTATCTAATTGTAATAATTATTGTAGTGGTGTATCTTGATGCTGATACGATTGTCATCAAGAATATTGATGTTTTGTTCAAATGTGGAAAATTTTGTGCCAATTTAAAGCATTCTGAAAGACTCAACTCGGGTGTTATGGTAGTTGAACCATCTGCAGAACTTTTCAACGACATGATTAGTAAAGTCACGACGTTGTACTCTTATACTGGAGGTATGATTTCAAATGTGTGAGTATAAATCTGTCTAGGCTGTTATGCGACTCGGTCTATAAATTTTTTGTGCTTGTTGTTTTATAGGTGATCAAGGCTTTCTGAATGCATATTATGCTGGGTTTCCGAGTGCACGTGTTTTTGACCCAAATATTTCTCCTGAAGAAATGGATTCTAGACCAGTTTCAGAAATGGAGAGACTTTCTACTCTTTATAATGCAGATGTTGGACTTTACATGCTTGCTAACAAGGTAGATAGGAAGTAAAATACGCTAAATCGATCTATTAGTTCTATAGATTACTAATCCATAGCAAATTTGGCATATGATTATTTGATTTTGTTTTAATGTGCATCATAACAGTGGATGGTAGATGAGAAAGAACTTTGTGTCATACACTATACACTTGGGCCTCTCAAACCATGGGATTGGTGGACTTCATGGCTTTTAAAACCTGTTGATATATGGCAGGTATTATATATATTGTAATGATCGGCATGCATTTTTAAAGAGTTTCTTCTGTTGGATAATGATATGATGTTGTTGCCATCAGGATGTTAGAAATCACTTAGAAGAATCTCTGCCAGGAACAGCAGGAGGCAGAAATCCTCGAGACGTTCTTCTAGTCAAATTTCTATTTTTGCTCCCAATATTCATTTTACTGTTCTGCTATTATCGATCATTTCTACAGGTTAGCATTTCTGGTCTCTTTTTCTTCCAAGCTTCTGACAAAGTACGTTATATATGTTATCTGAATTTGTGTACTCGGGTTTTTATGGTAGACACGGTCTTTATGCGATCATGCTAGACATATATATTACAAATTTAAAACAGGAGGTGCACTTGCTTATTCTACAGTATCTTCGTCTACCATTAATTCTAGTCAACAGGTTTATTTCTCTACCAGTGAAGTATTTTCTATATAAAAGTTCGCTATGTGTACATGTATAGTTAAGAAATAAGAAATAAATCAATCCTAAGGTATGATGTGCAGTTCCCTAATGGTGCAAACTCAATGGTGCCTGCCTTTCTTGGTGGGTTTTCTATATTAGTCTGTTTCATATCTGCGATAGTGTCCCTTGGATTTGGACTTTCCGTCGTGCCTAGGCAAGCGAAGCCATGGACGGGATTGATTCTGATGTATGAGTGGATATTTACAATTTTCTTTCTATTGTTTGGATGTTACTTGCACATAATATATAAATGGGGAAGGATGGTGGCAAATCAAACAGGAAACCGCCCTGGAGATTCAGATTATGATTCTGAAAAAGGTTTTTCTTTTATGTTTCAGAATATTGCAAGTTTAGTTAAGAGTTAGAGGCACCAATCTCGACCCATTTACTAATGAATGGGTCGATCTGGTTGTTTTTCTCGTACAGGTCAAATGAAAGAGTTTAACTAAAAGAGCTGCAGGTCAAGCAAGTTTCTCCCAAATTTTGTCTTTTAATGCATACAATTTCTTAAGTTTATTTGATGTTTTGGATCATTATCGGGATAACCCTAATTTAGTGAAGTAATGCGTTTATTGAAAATGGATAAGCAAGGTTCAATGGGTTAAACTGACCCACCCCAACCCTTTTTGACCTGCTACCCAACCCACCCATTTTGCCCTGTTACCCAACCCACCCAATTGGCATCTCTATCTATAATCATCTCAAATGGTCTTAAACTTGTGTTTGGTTTTGCAGGTCATCAGAAGGCATCTTGTGATGTTGCACCATGGTATTATGGGTTTGGGATGGCCTTTCTGGCTGTTGCCACCCCTTTAGCGCCTGGTATTTTTGGGATTACAGCTTTATTTGTAAGGTATGAATAAAATTTTGGCATAGTTTTGAATTCTATGTTTATAAAATTGGTGCTTACTGCTATTATTTTCTACTAATAGGTTAGGTTTGATGGTCGTGGGAGGTTTAGTATTTGCATCTTTTATGACATATGCCTCGGAACACCTAGCCATAAGGTCATTTATACGAGGACTTGAAGATAGGGATACATCAAGATCAAGGAACATATGTGTTTTATGCTGCTAATCAAAATTCATATCAACAACGTAAGCTACTAATTATAATACCCTTTGATTTTCCATCATATATCACTAGAAGAACATTAATTAACATACCATTGGTAACAAATTTTATGATGGTTATAGGAGGTTATACATTTGTATCTTCCATGATATGTGCCTTCGAGTACCTAGTTGCTGGATGATTGATAATAAGCCTTCAAGATGAGGTTGCGTCAAGAACATCCAACATCTCTTGTGATGCTAATCTGATTTTTAAAATGTCAATGTAAGTAATTACTTGTCGATTCCAATGTATAATTCAGTTTTATTCCATTCCAGGACAAGTATTATTGCTAGTCAATTAATGTTAGACTAATTCTGACTCTCGAGTGAGACTATTTAATCGGTAGAATTAGTTGAAATGTGATATGAATTAATTGGACCTAATAGGAAAGTATTAAACCAATTTTGTTCATCTTGAAATTGAAATTGCTTGTCAGTGTGACTTATCTTTTACTTATCAAAATGAAAAGTTTGCTTGTCCTTTTGATACGGAGTATAGCTCAATTTTCATATGCGTCTTTGGATGATTCCTCCATCTTCTAATATTCTAGAGTTATCATATTTCTAAGAGTATCGTTTTTGTTCTTCTCATCGTTGATTAGTAATCTATCAGTCATTTTCGCACTACAGTTATGATGAGTTTCGATGACCCAAAAAATGCCACTTAGCTTAACTGTGGACTAATCATGCATATAGTGTCCATCGTTCATCTAATTATTCTTCCTTTAGGAAAAGCAAAGATTCCGAAGCCATATATACTACTCCAGTTTGTATGGATATAAATCAAATACCAATGCGACCATTACACAGTGGAATGGAATACTCAGATACAAGATGCTGGCTAGATAACTTAGTTGAGAACTTAAAGAAACTTTACATTTTTATCATGTATTGTATTTTAAAAAAATTCCAGTGATAACTACTCATAATGTAAACTTTTATTCGTTCTTCACTTCTTCCTATCTTATCAAATAAAAACGAAAAATAAAGAAAAAAGAATCATTGTGTATTTGTGTGCATCAAACTCCATTATATCTGAAGCTTCATCATTCTAAAAACACCCAATTATGTTAACATAATGTCTTCACATAAATTTTACAAATAATTTAAGTTTCAATTTCTAGAAAAGAGGTTAAGATCTAAGATTATGATAATTACGCTTATGCAAAAAAAAAAAAAAAAAAAAAAAATTGTAGTTTGCACTTTCAGAAAAGGAGTAGCATATGTTCGGATTTTGCCATAATCATAACTAACAAGTCAAATGATGTATACAAAAATATTTATAAGATATTAGGTCTATTAGTTCCAGAAAGTCTGAACCATCAAGATAAAACACTTATACAAGATTAACATAACCTGCAAAAATGATTGATAATGCTAAACATTAAACAAGCCCACTGAATATTAAAAAGCTTAGAAGTCACATGCCTCTCTGATGTCCATTAACATAGTCCAACTTAAACAAGACTTGGAGCTTACCCATAGGGCAAAACGGTCAATCGTATAAAACCCGATTTTCTCAGGCGCGCTCTCGAACTAGTTTTAAGTTATTTACGGTCAAAGTTGGTCAACGTGACAATTAAAATGGGACGGAGGGAGTATGTAGATTATATACTCCGTATAATATATTACGTTTACTAATTAGCTATGATCATTTCTGATCGGGTGGTTAACAAGGTAGACAACATATTTTAAATTTTAGTTTGTCGGGTCAAATTCATTGCTCTTAGCCTAGGATTTTTTTTTTACTCGTCTTAGGCCCAAAATTTCTCAACGCCGCCCATGTATCGGAGGTTATTAATAACAATGTTTAGAGTGAATTGCACCCTCCGTCCCTCATCGTGAATTTTTCACGCAACCACATTTTGGTTACAAGAATGATCCTTTTATTTCGAAACTATTGGTCACTTAGTGTTATTTTATTTCACGAATGGTCCCTCCTAATTATTCAATTTATATGAAGAAAGGAATTATCTTTACAACAAGTTAGCAGTTTCAATATACTTAAAATAGACTAAACATTAAAATATAA
Organism: Erigeron canadensis; assembly: GCF_010389155.1. Taxonomy (NCBI): domain Eukaryota; kingdom Viridiplantae; phylum Streptophyta; class Magnoliopsida; order Asterales; family Asteraceae; genus Erigeron; species Erigeron canadensis. The sequence goes on from NC_057766.1 coordinate 37,789,416, forward strand.
AATATAAAATAAAAAGAGGAAAAAAAGATAATAATTCACAAGGGGGACTATTCATACAATTTACTCCAAGTTTTAGATATTTTATCCAACAAACTATCAAAGACAATTGAAACCAATTTTTAACCATAATAGATGGATGTGTTACGTGTCTTAACAACCACCAAAAATGTTTAATGGTAATAATGCGATATACTTCCTGGTACTAGAATCTGAGATTCATGGCCAGCAGCACCAAAGGTTATAAAACAAGACTCCCATGTCATATATGTACATTCAGAACCACGACCGGGTCTAATCAATGTTAGCTGAGTGTAGTCATATCATGAAACAATTTGGTCTTATCTTGTCCATTATTCTCACCTTTACTTTCAATTTACATGATTAATTAATATTCTTGGGTGAATTAAAAGATGTGGTGTTAATTTTATTTTATTTTTATGGCCCCGAGATGAGTTAGTTATAAAAAATATCATATTTCTCATAATGGTCGTTAACGAGAAATTATATAAAAAAGTGAAACTATATATATTCGAGTAGCGTAACACCACCAGGTGTTAAAATACCAATATATTCTTAAACATGAGTCTTATTGCATGATTAGTATTTGTGCAGGTTATGACAAGTTGGAAAGCAGAAGGTCTAATTTTGCAATTATGAAAAGATAAAGTTGAGGGTAGATTATGTCAAAAGCAAGAGATGGAGGTAGAAGAAGGAATTATAGCCTACTATATATAGAAGACGATGAGAGAGATTAGGGTTAATGACATATATTATTCACACACACTTTCTGGAGATTTTCTCTCATTCGATAGATATATATTCTGTATATGTATTGTATATCATTTTGATATACAATATTTTTTGATCAGATTTGTTTACTAATCATAATATGTTTGATTAGTTCTTTTGTTCAAATATATCTTCAATTTGGTTGTAATAATACTAATAATAAATAATAATAATAATTCAATTTCTGGTAAAATTGTGATAATTTTTCATAATCTTTCATGGTATCAGAGCCAGGTTCGGTGATTGTTGGCTGTTGATTTGATTTATTTTTCAGATCATTCTATATCTAGGGCGTATTTCATTCAGAAACTCTAGATTCTAATTTTTGAGGATTTTGTACGATTACGATAGGGTTTCTTCTGGAAATCTTCATCTATATTCTTCCGCTGCTATTACGAGTATTTTGCCTGATTTTTCTTTGACTAAGTGAATCAAGGAAAAATTAGGGTTTCAAGATTTGATTCTTTCAGATCCTGATTACTTCTCTTAACTAAGTGAATTAAGAGGAGAATTAGGGTTCTTCTACCATCGGCATTCGCACTGTTTTTTTACTTATTTACCTGTTTTTTAATCTGCTTATATTTCTCTTCTCAACTAAAATTTTATATATATCTATATATCAACTTTTTTATTCTTTATCTTTTCTTATAAAAACAAGTCTGTTAATATTTGACCTGCCTTCATTTGAGAGGTTAGGAATCTTGTCACTGGCATTCTTGTGAGAATAAGATATGTTTTTCTGGAATTTTTTTGGTTGAGAAGAAAAGTATTTGTTGATTCTTATTTCTTGTGTGCTTCGTTTGTCTGTGTCCAACTTGCTTTTGTGGTGTTTGAGTATTTGCTTATTTTTTTGTGTATTATTTTTTTATTTCTTAAGTATTCTCTTGTTTGTATGATTTTATTTGTTTAAAAGATGGAGGCTATTAATGATAATAATAATAATAACAATAATAATAATCAAAATAATAACAATAACAATAATAATGAAGATTTACATTCTGAACATTCTGATTTTTTTGATGAACCTGAAACTAAAATAAGTAAACTAGATTTTAGTGATCCTTTGTATTTGCATGCTAGTGACACTTTAAGTACTCCTTTGATTGGTTTTAAATTGCTTGGTACTGATAACTATAAAGTTTGGTCTTGTGCTATGGAATTAGCTTTGCAAACTAAAAACAAAATTGGATTTATAACTGGTACTGTGATTAAATCTTTTGATAACCCTGTTTTTGCAAATCAATGGGATAGATGTAATGCTGTGGTACTGAATTGGATTTTAGGTTGTGTTTCTCAAGAACTTTATGTAGGTCAAATTTTTTCTAAGAATGCATGTACTGTGTGGCAAGAATTAAAAGATACTTACGATAAAATTAATGGTTCTGTGATTTTTAATCTTCATCATAAAATCAACTCTTTAACTCAAAATGGTTCTTCTTTGTCAGAATATGATGCTATGATTACTCTGCCTGCTTGTACTTGTCCTGCTTCTGCTTAAATTAAGAGTCATAATGATCTTATAAGATTAATGCAGTTCTTGATGGGTTTGGATAATGTTTATATGTCAGTTAGATCTAATATTTTGACTAGAGATCCTTTACCTTCTGTCAAAACTGCATTTGCTACTATTTCAAGAGAAGAGTCACACAGGGGGGATAACTGACAAACCATCTGCTAATGCTTTTGTGGCAAAATCAAATTTCAATAAAAATAGACCTTCTACTCAGAATTTTGATACTAAAAAGACTTTTGATAATAATTTTGAGTCTAGAAGGACTTTTGATAATAATCAAAGAGTTTTTAGACCTTCAAATCCTAATTTTATTGTACTCATTGTAATAAACCTAGACATACTATGGACAGATGTTTTCAACTTGGTAATAAAAGACCATTTGGAAATTTTAATAACAGGTTTAATAGTAACAATTCTCATGTTTCTTCCTCTAATGTGACTGCCAATGTTTCATCTGGTTCTACTAATTCTCCTTCTTTGTCACAAGATCAAATTAATCAGTTGTTAAGTTTACTGGAAATCAAATCTTCTCCTTCTTCATCTTCTGGTCCTCAAGTTAATATGGCAGGTAGTTTACCTTGGAAAAATTCTTGGTTTAATTTTAACACTTATGTTTTGAAATCAATTATTCAATGGATTATTGATTCTGGTGCAAATCAGCACATGACATACTCTGCTAAATATCTAACAAATGTGGTTGATATTTTTGATTTAAATTTAAGAATTGGACATCCTAATGGTACTAGTGCATTAGTAAAACAAATTGGCAATATGCATCTTAAAAATGGACTAATTATTTTTGATGTACTTGTGGTTCCAGATTATTGTGTAAATTTAATGTCTGTTCATAAATTTGCTAGGGATAACAAAGTGCTTGTTGGGTTTGATGAAAGTAAGTGTTATTTACAGGATTTGATTCAAAAGAGGTTATTGGGGATTGGTAATGAGCAGGGTGGTTTGTATGTATATGATGACATGCCTATGTGCTCTAATGTGGTATGCAATTCTGTTACTTCTCCTTTTGAGTCTAAATTGTTATGGCATATGAGACTTGGACATCTAGCTGATCAAGCTTTATCTGTTTTTCACAAAAAATATAATATGTTTACTGATAAATCATTGGGTCCATGTGATATTTGTCATAAAGCAAAACAAACCAGAAATCCTTTTCCTCTTAATGAACATAAATCAAAGTTTTTTGGTGATCTTGTACACTTGGATGTCTGGGGACCTTATAGGGTTCCAAGTAAAGAAGGTTTTAAATATTTTTTAACCATTGTAGATGATTATACTAGAGCTGTTTGGACTTGTCTCATGAAAACCAAAACTGAAGTTTTTGATAATCTATATCATTTCATTCAACTTGTTAAAACTCAGTTTAATTCAAAGATTAAAGTTATTAGAAGTGATAATGGAAGTGAATTTGTTAATTCTAAAACATATTCTTTGTTCACTAATGAGGGAATACTTCATCAGACTTCTATGGCCTATACCCCTCAACAAAATGGTATTGCTGAAAGGAAACATAGACACCTTCTTAATGTTGCTAGGTCTCTTATGTTTCAGGGGGGAATTCCTTTATCTATGTGGAGTGAATGTATTCTTAACTACTACTTATATTATAAATAGAACTCCTTCTTCTATGTTACATGGCTTAACTCCTTATGAAAAATTGTTTCAGTTTGAACCTTCTTTAAAACATTTAAAAGTTTTTGGTTGTTTAAGTTTTGCAACTATTTTAAATAATGATAATAAGTTTAGTTCAAAATCTGAGAAATGTGTGTTTATTGGTTATGCAAATGCTAAAAAAGGCTATAAACTTTATAGTCTTGAAAGAAAAACTATTCTTTTTTCAAGAGATGTTAAGTTTTATGAGAATATTTTTCCTTTTAAAATGATTTCTGATAATTTTGATAAAAATGTAATTGGTTTAAATCAACTAGATTTTTTAAATTTGTTTGATAATGAGGATAATGTCATGTATCAAAATCCCAATGATGATGAAGGAGGAAAGAGACATTTTTCTACAAATGAAGGTAACCTTTCTGGTACTGGCAGTCCAAATGTTTCTACCACAGACACTACATCTAGTGGCAGTCCAAATGTAGCTACCAGAACAGAAGAGGCTGCAACATTTGTTAGAGATATAAATGATAATATAAATTCTGAGGGTACTTCTGATACTAATAATGATGGTCTAAGAAGATCAACTAGGCATATTACTCTTTCTAAAAGACTTGTAGATTATGAATTAGATGGAAAAATTAAATATCCTCTTAATAAAGTTGTTAATTATGCACATCTTAAACCTGACTTATTCTGTTTTGCTACAAGTCTAGATAAAAGTGTTGAACCAAAAACCTTTTTTGAAGCTGTCAAAGATCCAAATTGGGTAAATGCTATGAATGAAGAAATGAAAGCTTTAAATAGAAATAATACTTGGACTTTAACTAATTTACCTCATGATAGAGAACCAATAGGATGTAAATGGATTTTTAAGATTAAATATAAGGCAAATGGAGAAATAGAGAGGTATAAGGCAAGATTAGTTGCCAAAGGTTTTAATCAAAGGGCAGGTATAGATTTTGATGAGACTTTTTCACCTGTAGTTAAAATGGTAACTGTGAGATGTTTGTTAACTGTTGCTGTGAATAATAATTGGCCATTGTACCAATTAGATGTGAACAATGCCTTCTTATATGGTGATTTGTGTGAAGATGTTTATATGGATATTCCACAAGGATATTCAAATGGTAATAGTACTTTGGTATGCAAGTTAAATAAGTCTTTGTATGGTCTTAAGCATACACCTAGACAATGGAACTCTAAATTATCTAGTGCTTTACTTGAATGTGGATTTATTCAAAGTAAGTCTGATTATTCTTTGTTTACTAGAAAGAATGGTGATATATTTGTTGCAGTTTTGGTTTATGTGGATGATATTGTTGTCACAGGTAATTGTGTTAAGGAAATTGATCAAGTAAAATTATTCTTAAGTTCCAAATTTAAAATTAAGGATCTTGGAAAATTGAAGTATTTTTTAGGTATTGAAGTTTTAGAAACCAACAGTGGTATGTGTCTTTCTCAAAGAAAGTATTGTTTAGAACTATTAAATGATTTTGGTATGCTTGGTTGTAAACCAATGCATACTCCTCTTGAAATGAATAAAACTGTGAAACCTTTTACTAAAGATGGAAAGATGCTTGATAATATTACTGTTTATCAAAAGTTGATTGGGAAACTAATTTATTTGACACTAACCAGACCAGATATTAGTTATTTAGTACAATGTCTTTCTCAGTTCATGCATGCTCCTTCACAAGAACATTTTGATCTTGGTCTAAGGATTCTTAGATATCTAAAAAAGGCACCAGGTAAAGGTTTGCACATACAGAAAGGTAATAACACTTTACTTACTGCTTTTGTGGATTCAGATTGGGCTAGATGTGTTACTTCAAGAAAATCTATTACAGGTTTTTCTATTTATTTTAGCAATACTCTTGTATCATGGAATAGTAAAAAATAATCTACTGTTGCCAAGTCCTCAGCAAAAGCTAAATATAGAGCATTGGAAGCAGTAACTTGTGAGATTATATGGCTTAAACATTTGTTACTTGATCTTGGTATTAATTGTTCTATTCCTGTTGATGTGCACTATGACAGTAAGGCTGCTATACAAATAGCAGCAAACCCAGTGTTTCATGAAAAGACTAAGCATTTTGAAATTGATTTACATTTTGTGAGAGAAAAAATTTCTGCAGGTTTTTTGAATACTATTAAGATACAGTCTGAATTAAATGTAGCTGATATCTTTACAAAGAGTTTAGGCATAAATCAACATAATTTCTTATATGAAAAACTGGGAATGATAGATATGTTTAAGAATAAATCTGAGGGAGGATGTTAAAATACCAATATATTCTTAAACATGAGTCTTATTGCATGATTAGTATTTGTGCAGGTTATGACAAGTTGGAAAGCAGAAGGTCTAATTCTGCAATTATGAAAAGATAAAGTTGAGGTTAGATTATGTCAAAAGCAAGAGATGGAGGTAGAAGAAGAAATTATAGCCTGCTATATATAGAAGACGATGAGAGAGATTAGGGTTAATGACATATATTTTTCACACATTTTCTGGAGATTTTTTCTCATTCGATAGATATATATTCTGTATATGTATTGTATATCATTTTGATATACAATATTTTTTGATCAGATTTGTTTACTAATCATAATCTGTTTGATTAGTTCTTTTGTTCAAATATATCTTTAATTTGGTTGTAATAATACTAATAATAATAAATAATAATAATTCAATTTCTGGTAAAATTGTGATAATTTTTCATAATCTTTCACCAGGTTAAAAGGGGTATAGACTATTAGCGGCGACGTCGCCGCTAATAGTGTGGGCTCCCATGTTTATAATGGTAAATCTGGCAAAGAAATTAGTGGGGCCCCTGTCAATGTCAGAGTGGGCGACGTCGCCGCTAATGCCCTGATGGGGTTGACTTTTGCCTAGTGGTGTTACCGTGTGTGTATATATTTTAGTCTACACAAAACAAATACGGAGTATATAAGTTATTAGTCAATACGTAGATTGGCATGTAACCCATCATCAATCACAAATATATAAGTTATCACTTCCTTTTTCTTATAGCCAAGTGTTTTCTGCTGCAACCATTGTCATGTCGATGTATGAAACATGTGGCAATTGTTGAGTAGTTCTTCTGTTAATATGATTGATTGATTGACTTGCGTTTCATATACTCAATCAATGTTAGGTTTGATCTTACCCCTATCCACCATGTTGTGTACCTTACTAAGACAAAGTGACAAAATAATATTAGGTTTGTTTAAAAAGTTTCTATCAAGAACCTCCTTTAAACAATGATATAATTCTTTGGTTCAAAATCTCCTTAAATAAACATAGCTAAAAAATTGGCATGAAAACAATCACAAGGACACACCACAAGTCACGTATATATGAGTTTTTAAAGTCCCGCCGTCCACTTATAAACCAATAAAATAAAATCGATCTATTATATATTTCGAACGGATAATTCTTACGTTTATATTTCTTGGGGTTCTACAAACAATGTTTAACCCAAATAATATCGTATATAAAAGCTACATACGCATACATGCATCATGCATGAATGAATGACGATCATGTTTGGGGTATTTTTTATTTTAATTTTTTTTTTAATCAGGAAAAGACAAAATGTGAAGTTATAGACGATTATAGTATTTTAGTGAATTAACATTTGGAATGTTCGAACAAGGGACAACAATTAAAATAAACATTCAAAGGAAATAATTGAACCCTTAAAAACTGGGCAATTATTGGGTTTATTGTATCATATATATTTTAAAAATATAAAAAATTAAAATATTATAAACCCACGTCTTTTCCAAAATTATTGGGTTTTAATTTTTAACATTACAAAAACCAGAGAAACGATGGTACCCATAGATTCAACTTGGATTCCACCTTATATATAAAAAAGAAACTGATCAATATTCTTCCACCAAATTGTTTATTATAATAATTCAACTTTGACTTCTTCTTTTTTGTCAAAATTCAATAAAAATTAAGTGTTAGGAAGTTTGAAAAAGGATTATGTAAACATTTTTTTTCTAATTAATTACATATAATATAGTGTCATGAGGTTTTCAACGTTGTTACAACTGAATAGAATTATGTTGAAAGCCTTTCGAGGAACAATTTCTTTATTTTAGTGGGATGTATGATTGTCTACCGTCGGTCTAACTTTTCTATATAATGCTTTTCATGATATTGGATATTTTATCGTTGTTATTACTACAACTAAGTAAAAACAAAAAGTTAAAAGCTTAAGGACGCGTTTAATTGGAGAAAATGTTTTTAAGTTTTCCATTTTTAATTTTCTAGAAAATGAAAAGGTTTTTCATTTCTAAAAAACCCTTGAAATTTTGAAAACGCGTTCAAAATAAAAGATGGAGTTTTCATTTTTTCATTTTAGAAAACTAAAAAACATGTTCAAATTCACTTGTTTTCTAATTTTAGGTTTATATAAGGTTTAGAAAATAGAAAAGTGAAAACAAAAACTGAAAAAAACAGTTTTTCTAATTTTAGTGGAAAAGTTGGAAAAGAAAATTTTCATTTTCTAAGAAAACTTTTCTAAAAAATTACAATTTGAATGCGTTTCCTGTTTTCCATGTTTTCTTAGAATATGAAAATGGAAAACAAGAGAGTTTTCTTGAACTAAACGCACCCTAAGGTGTTACAATAGTCAACAATTTAAAAAGCTTCCATACTTCCAAAATTCCTTCAATAATTCGATTCTTTTTCTTGAAACGGAGTGAAAGTAATTTCAGTCGAATAGTAGCTTTAATCACCTCAATCAATTGTTGAGTAGATCGGTCTTGTTGCTTGAATAGCCATGAATTTCTTTTGTCAAACATAGCCTTTTCACGCTTAAAAAATGAAATAAAAGAATTCACAATCACATCCCAACTCACATAGTAGTAATTATCAAGCTCGACATAAGCACAAATCCCTATCCACGCGTGCATCACATATAAACACTCAAATAACAGATGATCATGGGAGTCAGGTTACAACTTAGACAAAGGACACATTGTGGGAATAGTCGAATTCTCATGAATATCTCAAGATCTTAGCAAATCTTGGGTCATGAGTTTACGTATAATGACTAGCCACAAATGAAAGCAAGTTTGGTATAGAATTTGTAAACCAAACAAACATGGATCCATGGTATCTCCAAACTCCTTGGTTGAATAGTTTCTCACACAGTAACAACAGGGAACTCGTGAAATTCAATTATGAAAATCCTAAAATAGTTTCTCACATATACAATATCTCTTCCAAAATTTTATTTTATTTTTTCAAAAGCATAAATATAATTACATTATCTTCTTGACTATTAAACTATATACGCAAGAATTACTTTAAAAATTTGTCCAGTGTTTCCAATTGAAAATATTCTTGTAATATTAGGCAAATATTATACTAATTATTAATGATTGTTAAATGGAGTAACTATATAATAATATAAGATTCCTTTTATGGTTTAGAAAAGAGTAATATATATTTCTTTTTTTTGAAAAGTAGTAATATATATATCCTATTTCTAATTATAAACATCCAATGGAAATTAACATACCAACCGCGCGTCTAAGTAGGAATTATGTCTTCGAAAGTTCCAATAAACAAACAAAATCTATGTTTAACTTTATTTGTGATCTTGGTTGTCATTTAAACTTGTTTATTGTTGTATTTTATTTTTATTTTTTTCATTGAAACAGTGGGCTTGCACTTGGTTTAGAATTTTATTTTTTTTATTCAGTTTTTTGATTAGGCTTATTTTGGCTTCTATAGTTCTATATGATTCTATGAAAGGAAAAAAATTCAAAAAATAACATGTGCATTAACAAAAAAAATTCTACGTCGCCAGATTTCTTCCAAATATGTAAAAGAGTAGCCCCGTTGACCGTTGTAAGTGATGATTTTCAACTCTCTCATAGTCCCATCTTCTTTCAACTATCCAATTAAATTACTTCATCTCACTTTTAATCCTTCAAACTTTTTTTCAACCTTTTTTAGTGGTATCATCACTCCCAACAATTTTTCTTCACATTTTAATAAATCATTCTTAACATTTATAAACTTTACATAACTAACCCTTTTTTAATTTGTATGTTTTATTAATAATAAAACATATTACATAATACTTAAAACACATTACATTTTAAAAGTAAAAAAAAAACATATATATATATATATAGTTAAACTTCATCGTACATAATAAAAACACACAATGCATAACTTAAAAAAAAAAACATAAATACTGAGGACGATCCTATAGTGACATACTTCCGATGTCCTGGTGAGCCTTTAGTTCGAGCCACCATTGGTCATGTTTCGGTCGTCTGACATCTTTGATGGTTTTGTCTTCACTGCAATTATCATAGAACGTTTCGGCCCAAGTGCATTCTTCTCCCAACGTGTGACCGACATCAAAAAATCATTGATTACAGGCTTGACCCTCTTAATCTCTTTCTACATAAAGTAGACATATTGGCCTTCATGCTTCGAAAGGTCACGACCTGACGCCTGTATTTCCTTTAACATCACCTCGCAACGACGCATTTTCTACCGCAAACCCTCCATAATCCCAGAGATTTATGTTTGAAGGAGGGTGTCTTCTTTAATATCAGCCATGATTAGTGCCTTCATCTCTTCCACAGTCACACGAGGTCGGTGAACGGTGTTTGATAATTAGGCCATTTGATTGTAAAGAATGAAATTCAAATTTGATTGTAAAATGAAATTTTGAGAAGAATTTGGATGTTTTGGAATGGTGTTTATATAGTGAAATCAATGTTAGCCGTTTGAGGGATAAAGTGGTAAATTATTTGAATTTTTGGTCGTTTGAGGGACTAAATATGTAAATAATTTGAAATTTGAACATTAGAGGGACTAGTTTTGCAAATAAATTCAAATTTGAATGTTGGGGAGTGTTGTCCATTTTATCTATATATTGTCTTCATAATGGAACATTTCTACCCCCAAAAAACAAACATTTCAGCGCAAATATATACTTTATCTATATAAATTTCAATTGTCCAAAATGCTTCTTCATCAAATATCACTTTCCCAAAACCACCTTTGACTGTCGATCAGGTGGAGAACAGTATGGTGGCTGATATCCTAGACCATGTAATGTTTAGAGAGGAACTGCAGTCCATAAGCTAAGTGAGAAAAGGAAATGGTGTCGAGAACAAATTTCTATTTTACACGCAAGGGAATGTTCTGAGCTAGAGTTTCAATATATAAATTATTTGCAATTGAAGATCAACAATCTCCATAATGCAATTGAATAGCTTGATAGTGTGGATTTCGCATTGAGGAACTGGAACATATCGGCGCAACGACAATATGAGATGGTTTAAGTACTTTGTAATGTCTTTTAATTTATAAGTAGTCTTATTTCGTTTATGATGGTTTAAGTAGTTTTAATTTCTAGTCGTTGTAATTTTTTTATAAATAAAATGGTATTTTAGGAATTAATATATTATTTTAGGTATTTTAAGAGTTAATATATTGTTTAGGAATTAATAAATTACTATATAAGTTTCGGCCGCTTTACACATTTGGTCTCTGGCGCTTCAATTGTTACACCGGGAGTCCCTTAACGACTATATTTAGGTTTCAAACTTTTACACTTTCAGCCCCTCCTTCCCCAACCCTCCTCCGAGTTCCATTCTCGCTGCACCATCTTGCCCTTGAGCTTGCATGAGTGACGGTCGGATCTTGCTCATCTCCCTCTCAACCCTCTCCTCTACTCCCTTCACCCTAATTAATTTGTAACTTGTAAGGCAAAGACATTTTAAAGAACATGGAATTAATTGATAACATAGAAATCTTACAGGTAACTAGCATGTTATTCAAGGGTCAAAATTTAATCAATAATATATATATATATATATAGGGTGACTATCAAATGAGAACCAAATTAAAATTTAAACATTTAAAAACTACATTTTGATGCATTAAAAGTCCATAAAACAGACATAAGCATAACTAATTATCATTATTTAAGTATTTAACAACACATTGATCTGTCAAAATCAAAAAAATCACGTTTTTTGTTGGATGCATCATTCGATGAACATGCATTCAAGATGGATGCACAAAACAAAAAAACGTAATTTTTTTTATTTTGACGAATCAATGTGTTGTTAAACACTTAAATAATGATAATTAGTTATGCACTATGTTAGTTTTATGTACTTTTAATGCATCAAAATGATATTTTTAAGTGTTTTCACCGTTTTTATTTTAAAAGTGTTCTTACTAAAATGTTACCCTAATTATCATTATTTAAGTGTTTAACAACTTATATTAAAAAATTAAAAAACACATTCTAAAAGTTCTATACATTTTGTATATTTGTATGTACCACACTTTGAATAAGTAAGACATAACAGACAACTGCTACGATAAGAAAACAAAATTGGCCACTTCGGAATCCACCTCGATATATGATATATGCATTGTATCAAGACCCGTTGTAGCTCTTGAAATATATTTATATAAATAAAGAGAAAAGGGAATATAAGGTTGTCCGTCACTTAAGTTTAGATGTGGAACCCCTCACATACTAATATATTTTTATTTTTTGTTTAATGAATAAATGTATGAGCCCCATGATTTTTATGGATTAAAAAAACAATACGTAAATATTTTACACATAAGTTTAGATACCCGACAACCTTATATTCTCATCCCATGAATAAAATATAATACTCACTTTCTATTGATATCACATATATCTTCTACAATAATGTAAATGTAAATAAACATATATACAGTTGTGAATCCAAAAAAAATTATTTGACGTTGGCATTATGTAAGAGAAGTGATAATAAAAATGGATAAGACAACAATTCAAAATAAGTTCGGATCATTTATGTTTAGTTTTGCATTACTTTTCATTGAATTATGAGGAAAATTACTATTATAAATTCAAATATAGTACGCAGAGGTGCACAAGAACGAGCACAACTTCACTCAGAACTTGTGACAAAGACTTGGTTGTTTCACTTAGTTACACAAAACTGATAATTACTAGTGAAAGGACTGGACTTAATAACTGAAAAACACGACTCATTTTTTTTTTTATAATACCCCACTGCGCCGCAGTGGGTTGAGCATTCCCCACTGCGCCGCAGTGGGAAATCTCGGACTTGAGACTGGAAAAGCCCCATTGCGCCGCAGTGGGAAGAAAACCATTTTTGGCCGTGGGTTGCCACTGCGTGATCGATATCGTTGGACCGATCAAAATTAAAACTAAATACCACTAATTAGCTAGGGCAAGTAGAGTATCATATCCACAGGGAATCAAGGGAAAGTGTTAAACAAGTTACAAGAATTAATTAAACTAGACATAAACTTAAAACGATTTGATTGATTGATTTGATTAACAACTAAATTTGATTACAAACTTAACACAATAATGCAATTAAATAAAGGGGATCATTCTCATGCTTCAAATTATGTTTTCAAAAGTATAACCTAACTTATGTTCGTTGGAAATCACATAGACATGATTCGTTATAAGCTTGGATTGAATGAACGTTAAGAACTAAATTAATCGATTGTGATGATTCACGATAACGAAAACCAAAGAATTGACACAACTAGATTTTCTATTCATTAACAAAATTACAAGTTCATAAGAGATTCTTCCAATAATAATTGATTAACAAGAATTTGAAATCAAAAGATAGATGGAATTCATTCAAGTCATAAACTAGTAATCATTCAAACAATCCAAACAACATTAGATGTTAAAAGACAATTAAGAATTAAACATCTAATCCAACTTGAACATAATAAAGATTAAATACAATTGTCTTACATAATTGTTCACATGAGAATGATCAAAAGAGAATTAGCCTATAATCTTCATCATTGATAGCATCATTGATTCTTTAATTAGGGCTTGAATCTCCATGGAATTGTGATTTGATGATGATCTTGGGGTGTTGTGTGTGTTAGAAAACTGCCCAGGGATGAGAAAAAATGAAATGGTAACCTCCAAAGTCGTCCATGAGGGAATTATAAACTGAAAAGTAATTAAATCCCTAATTTTCGGATTTTTAGTGCAGCTAGAGCCGTCCCAGACGGTCACCAGGGCGTCCCATACTGCCTCCCAGAAATGGCGATTTTCCATATTTTTGCTTTGACACTTTCTTGACTTGATTTTCGACTTTGCTTGACTTCTTAATGATCCATTTAACTTCAATTTGTCACAAATAACCTGAAACACTTAAATAAACATAAACAAGCCCTAATCGTCTATTAATCTTCACAAAAACTTGTTATTTTCATATCTTAAGATTAGACTAATTAGGTGTTCATCACTGTGCCGCAGTGAGCATCAGTTCAGCAACCCTAAACCATTTCAACACTTAAACAAACTTGCAACCTTCACAATTCAACATGAATTTCATAAAACACATTTCAAAGATTACCAAGAACAACATAGACACATTTTAAACATATTTAGAACATCAACTTGTTTCAAAACCTATGAACACCATCAATGGGTCATTTACCCATTTTGACGTTATTTTCGTCCAAAATGCAACTTCACAATTTGCTAAAACTTTACACTTGATCACTTACACAATTTTAACAAAAGCATGACTAACAAATCAAAATGTACCAAGAGCCATGAGGAGGGGGATTTTTAAGCCTCTACACCAAAAGAGTGTCATTCGACTAAGAATGACCTATTACCTTCAAAGTCTTGCAAAAGTCAGTTCAAGCTCTAATCAGTAATCAGTTCTTTCAATTCAATCACACTAACATGTAACCTATAAGCAAAGGCTTAGTGAATATATTTGCATACATTTACGGATATGAAAGAGGGCAAAGTGCAATACATGTAACCTATGACACCGTCATGCCACATTTACATGCTCACCTTGCACGCTAACAACACATGTATGGATCCATATAAACAACATAATCATGATCATCTATTGGGGTTCTTAGGCCACCGGAGGTTCTTAGGCCTTAACAGATCAACTATCGGGGTTCTTAGGCCCCGGAGATTCTTAGGCTTCATAAACACTATGCCCCACATGGGCTAATGCCGCATCAATTACCACACATGGATAAATAAACTTCAACATGATGTGGTCAACACCACACATGGACAAAAGGCTTCAACATGATGTGGTCAATTGATCCAACATATACATAAATGTATGCAAATATATTCACCTTCTCCGCAACTTGGAAAAATAAAGCTAAACAATAATGCACAACAAGCTTCAACCTATGGTCATATCATAAAAATGCATAAGCTTACATTCACAACTTGACTAGCTCAACCTAACCATTCTCAATCACTAGTCTTTTCTAAACCCAAAACCCAACCCATTTGTCATTGAGTTACTTTCACCATTAACAACATTAGGTAGTTCATCCTACCTTTTTCATCAACAATTCAATAACTAGCAAAAAATCATCTTTTCTTACAAACTCAAATTATCACTTTGAACTTATAAATTTCATAATCAAACACATCATGTAACTCAATGACAACTAGGTTAACTAAGGAATTGGGGGAAATTAATCCATAATTCATTTTCTAGCAAAACCCCTAATTTGATTCATCCATGAACCATAATTTCTCAATAACAAATAAAATAATGAAATAGAAATCAATACCTCACTATGGAAGATAAAGCTTAGGGTGTTCAATTTACAAATTCACCTCCTTTTTCCTCTTAAATTTTCGGCCACCTCACCACAGCTCACAAACCCTAACTTCCCAATTTCTTATATGATTGGAGATGATTAAAGGTATTGTTCTTGGATAAATTACTAGGAATTGTTTGATCGCATGAAGAGTTTAAAGTTGATCTTTGAAAATGATAATGGAAGGTTTGAGAATATTGGGATTTGAGTGAGTGGAATAATGACTCAAAAGAAAAGGGAGGGCTGACACTCTTTGGAGATGCCACGACCCACATCAAATTTTTATGGGTGATATACTCGTTATCCGCCAAAGTTCCAACTAAATTAACCCCATATCTAAAAATAAAATACTAGAAACTTAATTTAATGTCAAAACTATAAAAATGAGTTACTTTCTTTAACTTAAAATATTTGGGGTGTTACAACTAATATCATATTAGAATAGAAATATTATTCAAATTTTAAATATAAAGATAACATGTTTAATGAATATATTATATATAATCTAATAAAACTAGAAAATATAAAAAAAATAATGGTTCATGGACAAGATTGAGGAGGGGACCCCCTAATTCTATATTATAAATGTAAATTGTTAAAACTGGTAAATATGTAAGATTTTTTCTGTTCAAGTTATTTAAAAATAATGAGGATTTACTGTCATATGTATAAACTTAAAGGCTTACAAACAACATTTTCATGCTTGTCGTTGAAGATATGTAACGAAAACAGTTTGCACACGCTTTTTATTTTTTAATCTTCTTTAGTATTTTTAAATATAAATTTGGGTTAAAAATATTCCACAAAATTATAACCGGCGTGAATAGGAACAAATCGGGTGTATGTGGACAGGCTTCACTACATGAATTGATGAATATGATTATATGAAGGCTAGAGCTAGACGGAATCATCGGCATGATGCATGAGGTGGAGTGTGCTCACTTATGAAATTTTTATATATATATATTTTTTAATTTTAATAACGTATTTAAAATTGTGAGTGGCTACAAATTCATTAAATTGAGAATCTACATAGTTTAATTAGGCCATGTTATCGTAACCGAGACTAAAAATAAACAATGATGATGATGATTTGGCAAATAAAAAAAACTAAATTATTGTGCCTATCACTATCACCTATATGAATTTTAATATCCAGCGCCACTTATACTTTGGAATCTACTGATTGCTTATATATTTAAGCTTATATATTTCACCTATCACCTTCACTTATTATTTATTTATATTTCAGCCTCTCAATAAAATATTATAATAAATTCTTCCTTATCCAAAACAAAATATAAATGTTATATTATTATAATAATAAAGAGTTTGACGTTTACGTACACGGTACACTACTTAAATTGGTATTTGCAATATTGCATCATAACTCATAAGATTTCAACCTAAAGAAAAACATATGGTGCAAATAATACATAATTACTTTAATGTTATACATGTAAAGTTTTATTAATACATACAAGAGTTGGATATATAATTATACGCTGCCATGTGTACTTACCAAAAACTTGTCAATTTTTATAAAAAAAATAGCCAAAAGTGATGATGCAATAGCCAAAGACTTGCCAATTTGTCAATTTTTGTTTTCCATGTTCTACCAATTTTTATATCTATTTTAATTTATTAAAAAAATGGACACTCTCTGATGCTTCTCATACTCCCAACGTCTATTTTAATTGGCAATACTTTCGAATTAACTTGTCGATGCTTGGTGCCAAAAAGAGCTGACGGAGGGGTGTAGTGGAGCCGACATGCCGCTACTTGCTGATAAAACTTGCTGACTACACCTGTGCCCCTTATATATATTACTGTACTATCTAAAAATTTCCCATTCCACTATAAGACAAAATGTTGAAAATGTCTTAATATGCAAACTATTCTTTATGAACGAGCATGGTACCCGCGCCATGCAGCGGCAGTAACGGCGATGACGGTTTAGTGGTGTAGGTGACGGATGATGATGACATCGATAATTAGTGTCGGGTAATGTAAGTTAATGTAAAGATAATAAAGTTTCATTTTTTTTGTAAGGGTAATTTTGAAACTTCAGGGATAAGGTGTGTGAATATAATGTAAATGTTGAGGGTATTTTAGGAAGGAAAAATATGCTTAAATCTTAATTCCAATACCCTTTATAAGGGATTATAGATTAGTTAATTCTCTCTATATTTTTAACTAACTTAAATACATAAAATTTAATACTCTTAAATAATTTATAACATAAATCCATTAACTTCTAAAATAACTACATTACCCTTTTTACATTAATTACTTTTACAATATTAACCACATCGTCATTATCTGTCACGCCACCACCACTGCCAACCATCGTTGTCGTCGTCACCGCCGTCGCATTGCAGATAAAATGCTATTTATCATTCATGTTTGTAGGAATTGGCTCGACCAAATTATGAAGATCGCCGCATCCTAATGTATAATGGCCCCTCAAGTTAGCCAATGAACACACCAACTTCACTACAATCCATGAGGACACAATCGACATTGGACCATATCTGGCAGTTGCTAGTTAGTAGTCAATTGGATTGGCAATGTGGCATTATTAGTAACCACCCATGTCTGAGCCTGTACGCCATGTGACTTCTAGTTCAAAAAGCTTGCACTCAAACTCTACAATGTGTTCTTGAGTTTATTTTGGAAAGGAAAAGAAAAGAATTTAAAGGATGTTATAAGTTTTTGTGTTTTTGAGTTTTTTTAAGAAAGGAATGAGAGTGAAATGAAATGAAATGGATGAAAGATTTTAATAAATTTAGTTTAAAATCAATCATCCTACTTTTGGGGTGATTTGAAAGGATGGAAGTGGAGCCCTTTCATTTCTAATCACTTATCTTTTTTTCTTTTCCTTTCTTCTATATTCAAACTCAAGAACACATTGCTAATGTTACATAACTCAGCTAGCATGTCAAACTTTTGACCGAGATCGGTGGAGGTTTGAAACTATTTTGATTTTTTGATGTAAGTGTAAATTATATGAGTCCCGAGTAACAAGAAGCAGGGTTCAACCTGTATAAAATATTGCTCGAATTCAATCTACCACATTATCATTAGGGTGTTTGAACTCGACCTATTATTACTCACTCATTCAATCAAGAGAGGAAAAAATTATCAAGTTAACGATATAAGTTCTTATCAAAATTTAAATAAGAGGTAAAGAAAAAGGGGGCAAAAGTAAAGTAACTGGAAGTAGGAGGAGGCGATGACGTAATTGGTTACGGTGGTACAATAAGGTGACCCCACCATGTGCATATCCTGGCTACAAAGGGACCAAAACCTTTCGTCCTCCATCAACCGCCCCAGTTACGGTTTCGTACACATTCCACCTGTCACTCTCCTCCCCCACACACACTAGAAGACACTACTCTTTTTCCAATTTCTATCAAACTTTTCTTCACCAAATAATAGTATTTGCACATTGTTTAGACAAGGGGTGTATATACTTTCTTAAAAACTCACTTTTTAAGCCCGTTATGAGATCTGTTATTTCAAATTTGATATTGATGAGATCAATCTGCGTCCATTACTTTTAATATTGTCATGTTGTGAAGTCTATATAAAGACTAATTGATGAATACAAGGTATTGTAGTTTGACATGTATTCTAATAACAAAATATGGAAACTCTTGGAACTAAAATCGAAGTTGAATATTTCAACAAATATAAATTCAAGAAGAAACTGCTAATTTTCAACATGGTATACTTGGCATTTATTATTCTAAACATTTTTTAAATGGAAAGTTCAATTTTAGGTAATATGAGCTTAAAAAGTTTACAAGTAACTTATAAAGAAAATGCTTAGACTGAAAGGAGTGGTGTCAATTTTGGCCGATTCTCGCCTCAAGTCACCATAAGTCGCTCCCCACACCACCCCCTTGCCCGACTTGTGTTTTGCCTGACCTCCACAGCTCGCCCCTTTGTGCTCCAAAATCAGTCAAAATCGCCCTGAACCCTACCCCCCCGGCCGACTTCTCCTAAATCCACTCATTTTTACCTTTTTTACATACAACACTTCCCTACCCCACATGTCATATAACACAAGTCGCCCACTCTTTAAATTCCAACTATTTCTACATTTTTTAATGGACAACTCTTCTTACACCACATAATACATGACGCAAGTCGCCCCTCGTTCTCTTTTTTCTCACTCCTCTTAGTCTTAGTAACTGATTGTAAAACTTTTTTTTTTCTTTATTTCATCCCGGTCGACAAAACAGTTAAACTTTAGCAAACATGTCCCTTCGATTATGCTAAACATTACTTAAAATAATTTTCTTCAAACAAAATCTGCTAACATAGAAATATACATAAACTAAAACTCTAATATAAAAAAATAAAATATCTTCATTTAGCATATATATTATTATTTTTCTCGGACAAACCAAACAAAATAATCGACATAGATTAGCTGGAAAAGAAAAAACGACTAAAACCAATCCTATTTTTAACACGACACAAAAAGTACAATATCCAAAGCAACATATACATACAAAATAATTATTAAAATTATAATCAAACTAAAAAAACTCCTGTTTTTTCCAACTTCCAGAATCCGAATATTCGCATCCATAAACAAGAATCAGGGAGTTAGTTGGTTTATAAAACCCCCTCAATCACACCTTCCATCACTCTGTAACAACCAAAAAAACACAACCACCACCTTCCTTAATATGAACGGAGGCTCCCTAAATAACGACTATCAAATTACCGACGAGATCGGCCGCGGCCGCTTTGGAATCGTCTACCGCTGTTACTCCACCCTTTCCGGCGACTCTTTCGCCTGTAAATCTATCGATAAACGCCTACTTACCGATCCAACTGACCGTGAATGTCTTCAAAAAGAACCTAAAATCCTTCATATCCTCGGTGGAAACCCTAACATCGTTCAGATCCATCGGTTATATGAAGACGAGGATTATCTGCATATGATTATTGATTTATGTGACACGCCGGACCTTTTTGATCGGATTTCGAAACGCGGCGGAACGTTTTCGGAAACGGAATCGGCGGCGGTTTTCTTGCCGTTGATGTTGTCAATCAGTTATTGTCACCGGTTAGGTATAGCACATCGTGATATTAAGCCGGATAATGTTTTGTTTGATTCTAGAGGTAATTTGAAGCTAGCTGATTTCGGATCTGCGGAGTGGTTTGCGATGAATGATCGCCGGACGATGACCGGAGTTGTAGGTACGCCGTATTATGTTGCTCCGGAGGTTTTGTCTGGTAGAGAGTATAATGAGAAAGTTGATGTTTGGAGTGCTGGTGTAATTCTGTATATAATGCTTGCCGGAGTTCCTCCGTTTTACGGCGATTCACCGGAGGAAACTTTTGAAGCTGTTTTAAGAGGAAACTTACGGTTTCCGACTAGACTTTTCAGATCTGTTTCGCCAGAAGCCAAGGATCTGTTGAGGAAAATGTTATGTAAAGATGTTTCTAGAAGATTATCTGCTGAACAAGTCCTGAGTAAGTTCTAGTTTTTTTCTTTTTTATGTATGTATATATGTATATAATTTCGTTTATATATATTATTATGTTATAAATTCAAAAATTAATAGGTGAATATTGTATTGTATATGCAGGGCACCCCTGGGTAGTAAGTGGAGGTGAAACAAGGACAATGGCAGATTTGACTTAATTGGAAGGCTTAATTCCAGTTATGAAATCAACAAATAAGTTTTTTCATCTGTTGATTTTAGTCCTATGAAGGTGATGAGTCAACAGAAGAAAGATAGAGAATGAAAGTTCAATGAATCTTTTTCAAGTTGAGGAGATATATATATATGTTTAATATCATATATGAAAGATGGTGATTGTTCTACTACTTCATCCACTGTACTACTGGTTATATGGAGAAGAAATGAATCAATCTACCAATCAAGTTTTGTAAATAGAGAGATTAGTTTTAGCTAAATGATGATGATAAATAAAAAAGTGTTGGGTGTAAATGTTAATGACAGAGAGATGGCTGCTTGCTTTCTTTATCATCCTCTGTATTTCCTTCCTTCATCTAATGTGATGTTTTCACTTTTTCTCTTGTTGCTTTTGAGTTTGAATGATAATAGAGTTCAAGTTTCTATCAACAACTTGCTTTTTGAAATTGTGATGCGATCATTTGTTAATGGCAAATTGACAATTGTCTTTGTAATTTTGGATGCTTCACAAATCTGAATATAATGGATTTGTATTTGAAAATTCAAAAGATTTGTCTTTTACGCTTTAGGGATTGAAGGAGAATGATTGATGGCATTAGTTGGATAGAATTGTTAATTGTGAGGTTTCAGGTTCAAGTTGAAGCTACAATTATTCAGTGAGGCTTCAAGTTGAAATTACAATATATTTGAGTTCCCTTTGCAAAACGATTTAAATATTAACTTATAAATCCTATAAACCTTTCTGAAAAAATTATCGATGTGATGAGTTTATTCCATTTAATTTCTTTTATAATTTTCCCTCTTGGTTTTTTACATATAAACATCTTATATTTTGAAGGATTTTTAAAATTAAGATGATTAATTATTGCCTAAAAGAAATGATTAATTTCTTAAATATTTATAAAAAACTATCCTTAACATGTTAAAACATGGTTCATGAAACATAAGTAATGAAATTAAACCATAATTTGTCATAGACTTTCATTGCTTCTTCCATACACAATGAAAAATGATCCTCTAAAGTTATGATAACCTTATAGGTAAAGTTGAGAGGATCACAACCTTTGGATTAATATCAAAGATTAACATTCAAAAATCAAGTTTGAACCCAAAAATTAGGATCCTCTCAACTTTATCTATAAAGTTGTCATAACTTTAAAGGATCCTAATCCTATTCGAATGTGTAAAAAACAAATAATAAACTGGGACATTGTAAACTCATACCATAACTAATAATGTCATTGTAACCGGATATATGAAAAAGTAACAAATGGTAATTACTTTGTTATTTCTTTTTCATTCTTTCATTTTTTTTAAAAGCATAACGGAAAAATGGCTAACATTCTTTGAGTCTTGGCAATGCCCTAAAGGGTTTGCTCTCCCATATGTAGATGGGTATAGCATTGCTTAGGTTCTTTCACCACATTTGCATGTGACAAGATTTAAACCGATAACCCTATAAAAAAAAACTACAAAGTTAAAAACTCCCTAATCATTAGGCTATCATGTTTCATCTTAATAAAGATTCCTCTAGCTGTACCTCCATTTGTTTAAGAATATTCAATCCTACCATTGAAGCATTTATTTATATATAGAAATGATTATTTTTTATAAATCAATAATTTAAAAATCTTTTTAATTATAAGATGATAACAAATGAAAAATTAAAAATAAAATAAAATCCACATTTTTAAGCTAATTTTTTAAAAAATTAATCATTTATTATTATTCAAAACAATGACTAATCTATGTTATACCGCAAAAGAAATCAATACACACCTAATTGTAGCAAAATAAAATTTCCACTCGGTTTAATTTTTCAAAAACGGGAACAATTTCTTATAAAAGTCTTAATTTTTTTTCTTGTAAGTTGATTAAATTATACAATAAGCTATAGAAATGATAAGATTTGAAAGATCAGACAAATTATCTATCATTTTCTTTTAATCGATATATTATATTATCTTAAACTTTAAGAGACTGATCTCTATTATTCTTTTTTTTCCCTATATATTATATTATTTTTTTTAGAATACAACATATATATATTATGGTTTTAGGTAAAATAAAACAAGTATTAAAGTAAAACAAATAAAACAATAGGTTTTTTCTTCAGTGATAATCACCGTGCATCATGAATATCATCGTACATCAATTGTTCCGTAAATCTTCGTGCATCAATTTAACCATGATCTAATGGTCAATATCTTGTTTTATTTGTTTTACTTAAATACTTAGTTTTACATTATCCAACCTCTATATATTGTATTATATTATATTATATTATATAGAATATATAGAAAAAGTATTATAATCTCTCCTTAAATGAGTCCACATGCACATGTTCTCCTTCCAAGTTGAAACATATACGTGGAGAATACAATAAGCTTAAAATGCCAAATGGAAACGAATCATCTAACTAAACTTTCAACCGCCCTTCTATATAATACTCTTACTCTTAAAATAATATACGAGTAATATATATACATAAAATACAATTAATTCTCTGCAGTAGAGCTGTAGAGGCATGTATTATGTGTTTTTAAATTAAGATTAAGATATAGTAATACAATTGACCGTCCGAAAAAAGAAAAGAGGTTTAGTAATGTAATATTGTAATATAATCATGCGTATATTTGTTAACCGCATAATTTACTCAGATATAAATTGGCCAGCCAAGAACTCCCATTAAAACATTGTTTATTTCATTCTATCAAGCAAGTTATACTTTCAAATGAAGTAAAATGTGGAACTAAAACAAGTCTTTAGTTACAGTTTGTGTTATCACAATTCACGAAGAACCTAAAATTTGCAAGTCAATTATATTTTGTATGATTTTTCTATATTAGTGAACTTTCATTGTTCACAAATTTGTTTCGTCAAACTTAGTAAAAACTTATATATTAAAGCTACAATTTTTATTGTAAGATATCATCACATATTGACATAATCACATTCTAACGTAAAACGGATAAGAAAAGAAAGAAGAGATTAACAATCAGCCCTGTTAAGCTCACATTTGTTTGCCATCTATAAATAATTCTATGCATGCATAAAAAGTTTTGCTTTACGATTCAAAATTTTAGAAATGTGTTATTCACGTATAAAATACGCCATTATATTTGAAATACACGTAATTACTTGGTGTAAGCACTCGAAACTTTCATTAATAAAATTCTTTTCTAATAAAATACCGGCCAATTTGGATGGGGGAATTCTTCTATACGGGGGAGTTTGGATCTATGGATATTCTGGGCATATTATTACCATTATATTCTCTACTGTTTTTCATATATTGTTGTTTATAAATAAGAAAAAAAAATGTTAGTCATATTTCTCTTGACTTTTGGGAATTTGAGTTTTTGATGAAGTAGCAGAGGATCTTTAATTGTACCTTGGTTTATGCCTCTTTAAGAATCATGGAAGCTTAACTTTCAAGTTAACCACACACCATTTCCATCATTTATGTGTGTTGCTAATATGTAATATCATAATATACTGTTATTTTATGAGTTATTATAAATCAACTTAATTAATGTATGGTTAAAACATGACTTCCCGGTTAAAAAGAGCTTCATAAGTCATTGAGGATTAATTCAGTGGTTGAAAGGATATCTTTTTATTCAAAAGGTCTTGTGTTCAAGCATTAATTGAAGTCGACATAGAAAGTCCCTCTACGAAGGCTTAATTTTGGGTATATCCATGTTCAAGTCTGAGGACAGAATTTACCTCTATTAATGGTTGTGCCTTCGGGCGGACCAGTATGAGGTTTTCCTCCCATCGTGAATTTGAAATAGACATTTCACTTCGAGTGAGTCATCTAGCACGGACCCGCTTGAGACAACGTATGCTAAACCTCATGATGTCGAACGCGACACGAAATTTCAAGCAAAATTCACCTTTAATAAAAAAGAGAGCTTAACAACTATTTTGTGTTTAACTTAATTGTTTCTTTTTGTAAAGTTTGTATCAATACATATCTCTAAATTAATCAGACAAATATCCCATATAAGAAATTCGTCTAGCTCATATAAAAAGAAAATAATTTCACTAATTAAATATGGCCACAAATCATTTTAACTCAATTAAAAGTGTAAATTACACAAAGGTACCCAACTTTGTTAAATTTTAATTTTAAGGTATTCAATTTTTTTTATCAATAAAAGATATTCAACTTTTCAAAACATAAAAAAAAAACCTTTTTTTTTAACATTTTCCTACCACGGTTCAGTTAGTTTTCATACACGGAGGAACCACTAAGATGTTCAAACTATCCCTATCCGAATCTGTAATCTGATCCGGTTTTATCTGAAAACTTGAATATCTAAAGTCTTAGATATCCGAACTTCAGATATCCGACTTTTTGGATTTACATTCAGATATTGAATTCCATAATCTTAATGTTTAGACATCCAACTTTAAAAATGCTCGATAAGTACTGCTTTTTTTTTAATTTTATTTTTTGTATATTTTTTATCAATGACACAACATGAATAATAAATAGAAGGTATATAAGAAAAAAAACCAAAGTTACTAATTACTAAGTATGAATTAAAATTGGGTTTCGTTTCCAAATGAAAAGCCTTATCGATTTGTAACATTTAAACATGTTTTTGGTTTTGTTTAATGGTTATTCTGGTTTTCATTATAATTTTTTATTTTAAGAAACACCATTTCTAGATATTTGGATGCGAAATTGCGAATATATTACTTTAAACGTGATATACCAACACCATGATATCGTGTGGTCCTTCAAGATTGAATTGGAAATTTGGAATATCAGTATTTGTGGTACGGATGAGTGGTACTTTGGTGAGACCAAATAGACAAGCACTATCATATATGCGCATTTAGCGTTAAAGCAAAAAAAGAAAAGAAAAAGGTGTACCTTTGTGCAATGCCAAATGAATAGAGGTAAGGGTGTAGTCGGCTTATTTTATCGGTAAGTTGCTTTGGTAAGCAATGGCTCTTTGGCTACCTTGTAACTAGCATGTGTATCGGCAAACATTGACAAGTTGGATCGGCTATATAAATCGGCCGAATGAACATTAGGAGCGTGCTATGTGACCTTTTTTTGTTCTTGTGCCAAAACCCTTTTATCACCGAAACCTAATTTTCTTTGGCTACCTTGTAGCTAGCATGTGTATCGGCAAATATTGGCAAGTTGGATGGGCTATATAAATCGACTACATTTGGTCGATCCAAAAACCTTTTATCGCCATAAACCTAATTGTTTTTATCTAATTTTTTTTTTAGGGGGGGGGGGGGGGTTCGAAACGTTTACTTTTTACGCCAAATAGTTGCGCCAAATAGTTGTTTGACTTTGGCAAGGATGTAGTTCACACATTCATTGTTTTTTGGCTATTTTTAATCGGTTTTCTAGCGACCCCCTTTTTTGGGGTTTCTGATTTAATCGGTTGTCCAATGACCTCTTTTTTGGGGTTTCTGATTAAATCGTTGTTGCATGTGATCTGGTGACTCCTTTTTGGGGTTTCTGGTTTATACGGTTTTCTGACGAGCCTTTTTTTTTGGTTTTTCGGTTAGCTGTTGCTGCTTATGTTTGATTATATGTATATTCATTTTTTTGCGTTAATTGCATGTTTGTGATTAGCTTGGTAGTGTTGTCGTCTTTTGTTCCATTAAAGCAATATGTACCCGAAAAAGTAGTTTTATGCCGATGATGATATCGTTGAACAAATAGGTTGCCGGTGTTACGTTAGATGAGCGATGATGATACAATATGTTCGTAAAAATGGGACTCGGATGATCTGAGACATATCTTGGCGAGGCAAACCTTCGGGTTGGCAGCCATGGCTTCTTCGATTTATGAAATTCCCGATCCCCAAATTCTGAGCCCAAGTATCATTTATTATTAAAAACGATCACTTTTTCAATTTTCCGACATTGGCATTTTGGCTACTTTTTTTTTACTACACCATGTGATTTGGCTACCTTTTGGTTATTTTTGGCAAAAACACATGGCGGCATTTGATTGGCCAAAAACTAGCCAATTTGTAAAGTTGTGGTACTGCACCCTTGTCCCTTATAACCCTTGTCGCTATATAGTACGATCTCATGCCAATGATTAGGGTTGTCAATCTTGACCCAACCCGAAACTCAACCCGAAAAAAGTCAGGTTAGGGTTGGAGATTTTCGACCCACCAATCCGCCAACCCATCAACCTGAATTTTTTTGGGTTGGGTTGCTGGGTTGTCAGGTCGACCCGCCAACCCGATATCTTAAAAGTATTTGATTTATATATAATATCTTATACTTTACATTTTACTTATCCATAAGCCCCATTCTCATTTTCTATATATCTAATCTAACCTAACTTCACTTCTAAAATAAGAGGATGATTCAAAATTTTGTAAGATGCTAACTGATGTTGGGTGAGACACTAATTTTATTAACTTTGTGTTAAGTTCTAATAATACCCTCGTATTTTGTTTTCTTAGGTACTTTTTGTTTCAGCGTACACATCAATGATGGAACTTTATATTGGTTGATTTAATCCGTTATATATATATATATATTTGCTTATCAGGTCATATGGGTTAGGTCATGGGTTGACGGGTTGCGGGTCAGGGTTAAAATTTCTGACCTGAAATTTTTAATGAATTGAGTTAAGGTCGGAGTTTTTTAACCCGTCAATTCGAACCCGCCAACCCATAACACAACCCATTGACAACCCTACCAATGAGTGAAAATACTCTTCACCATTGGTCTTTCTTATGAGTCACAATCCCTTAATTGTTAATTGATGATGACATTAGTGGATGTTGTGTCATTAACAAATATATGGATTATCTTTGTAATAATACGTGATAAGGTATAAGTATTTTGTATTTTTCCTCTTGTGACAAAATTATTGTTTACCTAACATATTTGATTGATTGTTCAAAATAATTATATACTATATTATAACCTTTTTAGTTTTTTAAAAATTTATTTATATATATTATATAACACACAATAATTATATATATATATATATATATATTTCTTATAAGTTATAATAATAAGTTGACAATGATCAAGAATCTGCTCCTATCTTCCCCACAATTTGGCACATATCTTTGTTGCACGTGCTAATCAACTCCCAAGTTATGAGAGTATGAGATACGTATTACACCCATTACTTAATCACAACTCACCCCTCAAGCCACAACTAATTAGAATCATTTTGTAGAAGTCGTTATGCGTTCCAGGTCGGTCGATTAGGAAGTTGAGAGTACTCGAATTTATACGGAGAGTACTCGAGAGGTCAAAGGGCCAAGGTGAGGAGTACTTAGAATAATCGGTCAAACCGGGTTGACTCGACGCTCTTCCTTGTAGCGAGTACTCGGCTCGACTCGGTGAGTTTTGCAACACTGATTAGAATTATACTTACTTCTTGAAACTTAACTAACAACATGTCAAACACTAGTTCTAATTAACGATACTTATTTGATTTAGTACGTTAAGACAAGTCAAAGGTAATACGAGTGCATATTATAAATAGTTATATTATGATGGACGGAATTACATATGTCTATCAATAAACTAAAACATGATTGACATATTATTAAAAAGGACACGTGGCATAATCAAATACATCGACACGTGTCCTTTTAATTTATTTATTTTATTAAATTAGCCTTTTTATTTATAAATATATTTAAATTCCTTATTAGACTTATAATTAAACTCTACCTCTTGACTTATTAATAACACATTCAATTTCCTTATTAGAATTATAATTCAACTCTAACTCTTGACTTATTAATAATACAAAAGACGTAATAACCTTATTTGATTAATCGTTTTCCCATTAATTAATTGTTATTTTTTTCCTCAATTATTTAACTGTTAATATTTATAATAAGTTATTAACATGAAGACTTAAAAATTCTGAGTTTACGATTTTAAATTACAAGGCTATTTGCCGTCCACTATGCTTACAAGTTCCGTTTTTGATGTGATTCTAAAAATTTAAAGTAAATATAAACTCTAAATAAACATATATTATATTTATCATTACCATTTTTATTATAATTTAACTTCGATAAGCGGTTTATTTTAACCATAATTTATTTCATACCAGTGAATGATGTACGAGACATATTCGAATTTATTTTTAATGCAATTTATATAACTACCGTACATCGTACGAGTATTAGAACTAGTATATAACTAAGAAAGTGCAGTTGATCTATATACTAAACAATAAACAATAACTTCTCCATAAGTTAACTTAATTTAGTGTAATGTACTGTGAATTTAATTATATAATTTGATAACAAATTTTGATAGCAAATCCATTCGAAAAGCTTTCTGGCTCTGTCCTTTAGGCTTTACCTATATACGAGTAATAACTAATAAACACCCAATTAAATATTAGCAAGTTTTAAAATAAAATTATAAGTGATACATATGAATTGAGCCTCCTAAATTTACCATTGTTCAAGTTTTGTTATCACATATACTATGACATCATTTGTGACCATATATTACTTTTCTTTCAATTAAGATTTTATTCAGGAGTATTTAATTATTCTAGAAAGAGTTGAAGTCAATGAAGAAAATAAAAGGTAAGGTTTGAGATTTGGGGGTATCAGTCCAGTTGCGTATCAATTCTTTTCTACCTTTCACATGTTGGGAACCACATGGTCTCCGTATCTCATGTTCTCTGCAAACCAAAAAATGCTTATTTAATCCTTTAAATATTAAAAAAATTTAATATATATATGTATATTTACATAATATTATATTGTAATATATAATAGCAGAATAATATCGGTATTTCATAAAGATCTAGAAGGAAGGTGTGGCGTGAATTTGTTGACTTCTAGAAATTTGAAAGGTCGACCACTATTTTCGCTTTCATGTTTCATGTCGATTGTCCATTCTAGTATTCTACATAACATGAATAATGCAACACGTAGATAGTCAAAAACCCGAATGTTACGTATTCCCTTCATCTCATATTAAATGTTTTAATTTGACTTTTTGAGTATTTTTTTTTCTAACTTTGACTGTAAATATTTTCATTTATATAATATTTGATATAACATACATGAATTGATTGAGCTTTAAATGTATTTTTTTTATTGATATAACTTTCATCAACTAATATATAATACAAATAAATATATTTATGGTTAAAGTTGAAAAAAAAGACTTAACTAGTCAAAATAAGACAATTAAAATGAGACGGAGAGAGTAATATTTATGAGGTTTATAATCCTTACATGGTTACCAGCTAGATTAATGAGATTGTATCAATCAATAAGAATTTAAAAAGAAAAAAAACACCTGACAGACAACCGTTATTATCATACAATGAATACATAGCCAATAAGGTTGGTGGTTTATTATTGATAAGGTACTTGTACCTCGGGTTTTCCACTAAGATTTAAATTTTGTAACAAAAAATATTATTGTGAAGTTTTAAGTTTCATTCTTAACATTCTAGTTAGAATTTGACTAATATAGTTGGCCGTTTTATTTTTAATTAAAAAAAATGATACATAGTATGTTTATTTAGGTATCTGAATTTTTGTTCAATGATATTGTATCCCTCTGTCTACATTTCGTTGTCTATATATATAATAATAATGGAATTTCATTAAATATTCAATTAATATTTGGCTAATATATACGAGTAGTATCTTTTTATCCTTGTTTAAAACTATGTTAACTTTTATATTAAAACTTTAAGAAATGTTAATGACTAGTTCAGGTCAGAGACATCCCAGGTTTTACCTAAGGTTTGAGGTTGATCTTTAGGGATGACAAGTCTTGGAGTTTTTTTCTCCAAATACTTGTAACGACCCATGGTCAACATTTCGTTGTCTATGGTACATATAAGGTTTCACCATTATACGGTGAGGTTTTCCTCAGTGGTGGACCCAGGATTTGTAGGGACGGGTAACACAAATTTTTTATTGCTAGCCTTATATCGATTTAAAGTAACGATACCGACTAAATTGTTATGATTTTTTAGGATTTTTAACTATTTTTAATGATTGCTAAGAGCTTTTGACACTTTGGGTAGTTTTCATTTATCATTTAATTGCACAAATACATCTTTATGAGTTTATTATTAGGATAATCTTTTGAAAGTTTTGAATTTGTTACATTGATGGGTATCTCATATTTGTTTGACCTGTAGCACTAATAAATAATATATCGTTTTCCAAAAAAAAATTACACTATATGGATTTAACGGACCCGTAGCCCGAGCTACCCCTAGGTTCTATGTAGGTCCGCCTATAGTTTCCCCGTTGTCGCATTATGACTACATGTTTGAAAAAAAAAAACCTTCAACAAGTGATCAAAGATGAAGTACGAGTACTACTTTACTACTCATTGTTACTATTGCTATTAATAATAATAACAATGATATTAACTGAAATAAGTAAGTTTAACAGTATAAATGAGATGAAAAAGTAACTTTTATTTGAAGAATTTTTTTTTCTTTTTTTAATTTTATCATATTGTAAAACCATAATATAATATTATAGGTGGTAATGTGGTATGTTATAAATAGTAATATATTATCTCATCATATATGACGTTTAAATTGCATGATATTAATGGGTAAAAATTGGCTTGTTTTGTGTATGTTAATAGAAGAATAGGGCACGTTTATGTTTGTTGAATGTTTCAGGACATAAGTTGCTATTTGGAGTTAAATGGATCGAGAAACAAGTCAAAACATGAAAATTGGAAATCTAGAGTTCAAGACTGGCGTAAGGGACTGCAACATGGCGTAAGAAAAAACTGAAGAATCTAGATAAGCGTATGTTACGCCATTGGGCGTCGTACCTTACAGTGGTTCCTAAATAGCGATTCTGGCGTCTGGCCAATGCAGCAACGTAAGTCAGAGATCAATTTCAAAAGTGAAAATAGAGAGTGGCATAAGCTACGTCACCTCGACCGTACCTTACGCCAGACATGAACATGTATCCGAATTTTATGGTTTTAACTTAATTTTCAGTTTATATTCACATCATTCTCAAAATTGGAAGTGCCAATTCATATTTTCACACACCTGGAGCAATTTCTAACACATTCAACACCCTAATTTCATCATCAATCATCAATACCATGGAGATTAAAGCCTTAATTGAAAAATCAATGATGAAGATAGTAGGCTAATTTCTTTTTGATCATTCTCATGTGAACAATTATGTAAGACAATTGTATTCAACCTTTCTTATATTCAAGTTGGTTTAGATGTTTAATTCTTAATTAGTGTTTTGCATCTAATGTTGTTTGGATTATTTGAATGAAAACATGTTTATGACTTGAATAAATTTCATCTATCTTTTGATTTCAAATTCTTGTTAATCATGGATTATTGAAAGAATCTCTTATGAACTTGTACTCTAGTTAATGAATGGATAATTTAGTTGTGTCAATTTCCCGGTTTTCATTATCGTGAATCATCACAGCCTAATTGATTAATTCTTAACGTTCATTCAATCCAAACATTATAACGAGTCATGTCTATGTGATTTCCAACGAATATAAGTTAAGTTATACTTTTGAAAACATAATTAGAAGCATGAAAATGGTCCTTTTTATTATTATTGTTTAAGTTTATTAATTCAATCATCAATTGTAGTTTTAATTCAATCAATCAAACAATCGGTTTTAAGTTTATGCCTAGATTAATTAATTTTTTAAATGATTTAGCACTTTCTCATGACTACATGAGGATACGATACTCGAGTTACCTATACCAATTATAGGTATTTAGTTTATATTTTTGATCGGTCCAACGACATAGATCAATACACGATAATTTTCTCCTTGTGTGATAATATCGAACTTTGTATATCTTAATGTAGAATACCATAATCATGTATTAATATGTCGGTGTATATACCAAACTTTGATATAAATTTAACATCGCATTAAAATTAAAAATGAATTTGTTTATCAAAGCATACAATTATTATTTAAACATTCAAGTATTGATACGACTTTCAGTGTTTGGTGAATAACAAACAAATTTGATGAAAGTTGTGGACGAAAATTGGGGGGACTTTTATGACATTGAGGAAAACAATAGGTGGTTGAAGAGAAAAATTAAAAGATGCAAATATGCAATGGTGAATAGGTGAAATAGTCGTGAAGAAGAAGCACTACTACTTATCTAATCAGTCATGCATCTGATACTGACAACTTTTGAGTCACGTGGTTTGTTTTTTTCTCGTCACGTGGTCTCTGTTTGTTCACCCCAACCTACCTTGCTAGCTTGCTTTGTGGCACCACAGCACATATGCGTGGACTGGAAAACTGGTCCCAATTCACCGCACATGATGTTCCTGTGTGGGTTCGTATCACTTTTAATGTCTATATTATAATATAGTATTGAGCTAATTAATTTTACTTTTTCTTGCGAACAGCTTGTTATTTATCAAAAAGAAAGTGATATCAGTACCAAAAGTTTTGATGTATTTACCACAAAATACAATAGTTTATATATACTGTATAATTGACTAATGCACAGTAATAGTAAATGTATAAAAAAACATATACAAATATCATTTCCCTGATCAAAAGCTTTACAACACATTACATTTTTATAATATACACGTAGCAATAAAATTTCCTTATTTTATTTTATTTTTTTTATAATTAAATTCTTGATCTAGTAGTTTAAAGTTGATCTAGTATTTTAGAAAAGAGCTGAGAAATCTGCATTTTTGGAGGCCCTGAATTCAAATTCGGATCTTTTCATCCATCTAATTACCAACTTGTAAGAAACTAATTACTAAAACAAACATTTACCATATGAGATACACCACCTTATGTACGAAAATCAAATTTTGGAAAATGGAATTTTGTCATGGCACCAAATTTGGGTATATATTTTTTGAGTTTTTGACATCAATTACCCGGACAAGTTAAAGAGCATTTCTGAAGATACAAAGCTTTTAAAAAGGTTTTTATTTTTTATTATTGTTTTTTTTTTTCACCTCATAATTCCATTAACTTCAATCTTTATGAAAAATCATTTACTCCAATGATAGCTTTTTCTAAGTTTTTTTTTTTTTATTAAACAACCTTGATTTGAAAAAAGCTTTTAATTTGCTCCATAGCTTGATATATAGTTGTCATTTGTACCCGATGGTGTGAAGCTTTTGAAAAACTATTTTCCTCCAAAAACAACTTTTCATCAATTTCTACTGTAGATGCTCTAACAAAGAGTGAATGAGGTTAATATATGATCAAGAAACTACATAGTATTTCTGAACGACAAAAATTATTAAGCTAATCCAACAGTTACAAAAGGACATATCTCAGATTAATGATTGAACATTCATTTTCAGATTTTAAAATTTGAGACCTCCTAGGACCTAGGGAAGCAAATCTTCTCAATATACCCCTTTGATCACGAGTGCAATAACACATTGGTTTAAAAAACTATATTTTAGTGTCTAAATATAATCTGTTGTTAGCAGCAGTGCCACCCCACCCCAAAATAGTTAAGTTAACCGCATTTACTAACAACGGTTTTAACAATTTTATCAGTTTTTCAATGTATATATATATATATACTTTTGTTAGTAAAATATAAGTAAAGACTTTCATATAAAATAGTAAATATAACTATATTATGGTTAGTACATTGGATCGTTTATAATGTATTACTACTAGGTTGCATACTTGCATTGACTGCTTCAATGACTAGACAATGTTTGTGCACATCTTTTCATAACCCAACTTTGTAGGAAATACCGAAATAGAGAAGTGACATAAGCATTCTAAGTAGTACGACTAGTACGCTATATATTTTATGTTGTATACAATGAATCTGTCAGTCTGAAATCTCAATTTTGTGATGATAATTCATCCTATGTTTATGGAGCGGGAGCAGGGTAGTGTTTATTAACCGCCCATGGCCAAGAGGGAGCAGCCTCTTTTGGAGCTCACATAATAAAAGTGACTGAACTTGTTTAACAAAACATTAGAACTGCAATTTGGCTTATATGCTAATTTTCGGCCTATATACTGGCAACCACAATGATACATAATCTTGACAATGACGGGATATATGAATGAGAGTCATAGACAATCACCTCTAGCCGAAGGAAAAGAGAATGTTTGCAGTTTGGTCTAAGAATCAAGACAATAATTGTCTAATTTCCTTATTGATTGACTAGGATCACCTTTTAATTTGGCTTCAATAAAAACACCCATAATATCAAACTGTACATTTCAACACTCAACAGTATAATGTTATTGTCTCGTGTGGATTCTATATTTTCATGGGTTTTTTATCTTTATTTTCTCATTCAACTTTTGTTTATCTACTAAGAATGTGGTCTATGTGTTCAAATATTAGTGTACCAATCACGTCTTTTAGCTCTTTGCACAATTGCACCTCATACGAGAAAACTTATTCACTACTTGCCTACTTGTGAAATGTCATAATAGATATTACCTAGGCCGGCCCGTGATATGAGAGTACTTGAAGTCTCTAGATACCGCCGTTAGTGAAGTTGTTACATGGGCTGACTATCAGCCTTTTTACTAGTAATATCTTGAGAAATTCAGAGCAAACACAAAAAAGGTGAACTTAAATGGGCTCTTTTATATGATTTCAAATGTATTAATTATTGGAACACAATATTCACTTGGGCCATAGTTGGGCTTTGTAACTAAAACAATTACTTTTCTTGTGTCATAATATTCACAGCAAAACAGTGAATACCCTCATAAAAAGTGAAATATAATAAAACTAGGCCTCATTTGTTCATGCCCAAATCAACATTGTTACTTTTGGCACCCCTGAGAAACTACAACATATTTCAAACAAATAAGTAATGACTCAAATAAAGCGAAAATTTAAGATATGAAAATCCATAAGCTCAAATCGATTATATAAGCGAGCATAAACTTGCCTTGATTTTAGCCGGACATCCCAAAAAGATTGATCATAGACTTGGACCGTGCCTTCTTTTCTGGGGGTTTAAGTATTCGAAAAGAACACACTAGGTCGCCATCAACACTGATAAATGCCCCAGCATTATCAAACTCCCCACAATAATTAGGTGCAGAAAACACCGTTACCAGTTGTTTGTATGCAAAAAACTCATACCCATCTTCTACAACCTGCAATAGTAATGTAACATGTTTTAAACTCAAAGCAAAAGGGCATATAAACAGGGCTATAATCCAGTTTGGCTTCCACTTCAAAACTACATTTTAACTCAAATATGTCAAGGAATGAGTTTCATTATCATAGCCAGCATTACTTCATTAGTCATATTCAGTACAAAGCGAAACATATATGTCAAATCTTTCCTAAAGGCACTATGAAGTTTATAGCAATTAGAAAGTTGAAAATCAGTCCATTTGAGATACCTGGTGAGCGCGGCAAATAAGATCAAGGTCATGTTTCAGTAGAAACTCTGTAACAACATCAGCACCAAATGTAAACGACACCCCTCGCTCATTCATGGCCCACCCTTTGACATCTTTATGCGGATCGGACCAAAGAAGATCACAAAGCAGACCGGCATCAGGTACATCAGTGGGCCGGATCATTTCTCTAATTTGATCCAAACTATTCAGCTCAGGTGAGAGGCCCCCATGCATACACAAAATCCTTTTGCTAATCAGAGCTGATATAGGCAAGCAATTGAAACAATCCGCAAACACCTTCCATAACTTAACATTAAATCGCCTTTTGCATTCATCATAGAAACCATATACACGGTTTATAGAAGAACATTCGTGGTTTCCACGCAAAAGGAAAATGTTATTGGGGTACTTAATTTTATAGGCAAGCAAAAGGCATATTGTTTCAAGACTTTGTTTGCCTCTGTCAACATAATCACCAAGAAATAAGTAATCGGCTTCTGGAGGTAATCCATCGTGCTCAAAAAGGCGAAGAAGGTCAGGGTATTGACCATGAATGTCACCTGATTACAAAACACAAATTTCAATCTTGTATACCCTATTTATTAATTGTAAAACCCTTTTAGAAAAGCATTCAAAACACTCCCAAATATAATCAAAAGGATACACAAATGCCAAACACCTTCTTCAAAACAGATAAGCAGCAAATTAAGAATGATACTGTTTCATTCATCATCTAGATTAATAGTCAAATGGGTCAAAATATTCACAGCGCAGTAAAAAGGAAAGCATGATTGATTAAAGGTAAGAAAAAACAGAAAGAGTGAATAGCTAATTAATGATCGAAATAAATATACCACAAATCTTGATGGGGGCTTCAAGTTCCAACAAGTTAGGCTGTTGCAAGAAGATATCTCTAGAAACAACACAAAGTTGCTTGATCTCTGATTCAATCAGCTGAAACTGCTTACTTGCTTTCCCTCTTACTTCAAGCAGCCTATGAATTATGTCATCAACAACAGATTGCTCCATTTTTATTATTTTGTATGTATGTATTAGCTCATATTGTGAATAATCTCATTTATGTATGTATCAAGATCGATATATTTTGAAGGAAATGATCGAGTTCTGGAAGGCAAGAATTAAAAAAATGGCATAAAAATGTGTAACTTTGTGGAAAACCAGGAAAGTCAACACTCAAGAAAACCAATGGCAATGGGCGAATATTGGACCTTTTTGAAGAGGTAACTTGTGTTTAACAGAATATGTCGGCGGT
Organism: Erigeron canadensis; assembly: GCF_010389155.1. Classification (NCBI taxonomy): domain Eukaryota; kingdom Viridiplantae; phylum Streptophyta; class Magnoliopsida; order Asterales; family Asteraceae; genus Erigeron; species Erigeron canadensis. Next base: position 37,827,320 of record NC_057766.1, read on the forward strand.
AGCTTCTTTTGAATCATGTGAAATTCAATAATTTATTGCATCATGATTTTACCAAATAAATTCTTCGAAAACGAGGACTTGTCACCCCATTTTTTTTAACGACAAGTCGACAACACTTTAAAAATGGGCAACTCTAAGTTCGAATTCTGTATTGCCTTAAAGAATTGGTTCTCTTATATTCTGAATGGGTATAGCATTACAAACGTTTACTCCCCTAGATTTATACGTTTTTTAAGAAACGAGCAATAGTATCCGCGTAATGCGGTGGGGAGATGGTGGGGGTGATAGGTCATAAGGTGATAAGTCATAGAGTGTGATAACCAAATGACTTAGTCGTACGGGCTTTGTATTCGGATTTTGAAAATTCGTCGAAAGTATAGCGAATGACATCTCTAATGAAAGAGCATGGAATTTTAAGAACAGTCACACAATTTTTATAATTTATCGATATACGGTTTTTTAGATAAAAGATTTTGAATAAGTTAGAGGAATAAAATGATTTATGGAGGAGAGAGAAAAAATAATGAGTGGTTGAGATTTGAGGAGAGAAAAAAAAAAATGAGTGGTTGGGATTTAAGAGTATTATAGGTATATTAGGTAAAAATGTTTAAATTAATGAATAAAGAAGAAGGGTAATTTAGGTAGTTCAAATCATCTTTTGAGATTTTAAAAAGGGCAAAAAACTTTACAAGATAGTATAGATATAGATAGATATCTTAACTACTGGACCAAAACCTACCCAATTGTCTTTGGATCATTTCAATTAAAGGTATATTTGAAAAACAGATAACTAGAATCTACCAAAGGGTGGGTTTTTTAATACCAATCTTAAATTAGGACCATTAAGACTAAATCTCTACAATTCATTTTCCTTTCTCTCCTCAAATCTTAAATTCCGTTTTCCAGAATCCGGCGACATCTCCAGCGATATTTCTGGCGAGAATAAGTTTCGTTTTCCGGTGGATAAGGTATGGACGTTGTCCTCATCCGTTCAAAATAAGTTGTCACCGGATGCATATGTGAATCGTATAGATTTGATGGGCGACGATCCAAGAGATGGTGGCGATTTGATACGATACGGGCGTAGTCATTCTTGTTGGCGTCATGGTTGGGGTGGTCGGAGATGATGGTGGTGGCGGTGTTTGTCTCGCTGTAGAAGAAGGAAGGAGGAGAAGGTGGTGGCTGGAGAGGAAGGAGGTAGGATGAGAAAAAAAAAACTACCCGTAATGGTTGAGATTTAAGGAGAGAATAAAAATGAATAGTTTTGAAATTTTTTCCTAATGGCCCTAATTTAAGATTGGTGCTAAAATAACTTTTTCCAATCTACCAATAAACAAAAAAACATGATTGATACTCTATTTAATCGACATTGCTTCCCGAATGCTTATTTTTATTTGTCAAATTTATTTACAAAAATAAATAAAAATATATATCAAAAACGAGTAACTATTAAAAGTTAAGAGTGTATTTTTGTGACTTTTACAAAAATCAAAGGCGTATATATAAATTTTATAAAGCCGAAGACACACTTTGCATAGACCAGGTCAGAAACATTAAAATTACCAAATAAGCAGCATTCAATCTTCACACGTACTCCATAATGGTTTGGCATCAGCAACATTCAAGCTCAATCCCACTACTCTCTTATAAATACATCCATAGCAGAGGTGGATCCAAAGATTTGATTTAGTGGGGCAAAAAAAATTTCATAGTAGCCAAATAGCAATACACCAACATAATATCAACTAAGTGTGTGAGGCGGCTACACCGAAAAATGCAACAAAAGTAGTAAAAATAACTTATTATTTTGATTTTATTAATTAAAATTATTAACTAATAATTCAATAATACAATAATTATTAACTGCATAATAATAAAGAGTTAATATTACAAAGAAGTCCATAACAATATTATCACAAATTCAAAACCTCATAGTTTATATAGATCAATGTTCCCTAGACCGTAATTACGGTACGTTGAGATAACTATATGAAAAGTTAATGTTAAACAAAAATGAAAAGCCAATTTGAAAGAAAATCAAGATATTCAATTAGATTTAATTTTGAGCGATACTTGAATTAGTATTACAACATTTAATTAATAAGTCTTTAATGAACATGTTTTCACACAGTTAAGTTTTCATAATTTTAATCCTCAAAAAATTGTGATTATTTCATATTGTTCTTGATTTATAACTTCTAATTTACGAATGACCCAACAAACACAAATGAATTCTTTTATCTATCCCACATCTTATTATGTAAAAACTTTAACAAGATTATAGAGCTATATATATATATATAAGACTATCATACAAATTTAATACTTATCTCCTTTTATTAGTTTTTTGACTTTTTCCTTAAAGCAAACAGGGCACTACAAATCTGGGCTGAGGGCATCATTCAATTGGGCCATAGCATCCGCCCCTGATCCATAACATATTCTCTCGACAGCTGAATTTGCATCGGGTTGGTTGACCAAGTGACCATGATTATTAACCCAAAAGAAGGGAGATTGCCACCGCTGACATAACCATATCAGCATTGCTCTATCGATCGATTACCTCTATGGATGATACTATATCTAATTTCCACATGTCTCAAGTAAACAAAATAGCTTCCAGCAGCTTGGATCTTACGACTCTTTTTCGATATTCCATCACACATTACTCACATCTCACCATGCATAATTAAGATAGTGGAGTTGTATGTGAATATTAGGTAACTTTCATTTCAATTCTTTTAAACGAAAATGTATGATCTTCTAATATGATATTTTATCTAGTACTCGTATTTATTAGTCCATGTACATGTACATCTCTCTCTCTCTATTTTTTTTTTTTTTTGGTACCACTTATATATTTCAAAAACTACATATAGAAGCATATCTTTGATCTATTGTCGATTCATAATTATTGAAAGGATGGACAACAACAATTGAAGGCTGAGAGAATCGAACTACTTATATTGTTAATAAAACAAGAAAGAATAGTAAAACCTGTTAATTAATTACTTACCTCTAGCTCTGTTTTTTTGAGGGTCAAAAGTTGGGTTTATGGTTATGGCAATATGAATGATATTCTCTTGGATAGAAATGTTGTATGGATTTTGCTAACATGATATTATGATTAATGCAATGACATATTAGTCTTTTGCTTTATATAGGGCGCCAACAAGCCACTCATTATATGAAAGAAAAAAGACTAGTTGAAAATTAATGGGAGTTAGTGGGATTTTCAAAGGAGTTAATCAGTCAAAAAAGGATATATTTGATGGCTTTGGCGCATAATAACTTAATAAGTGAGCTCTAACTGTAATACAATTAGACGACATCACCTTAATTTATATATTAACTAAACACTTAGGCCTTTCCTTATAAGGACTCTGTCTTCAGGACTTTTTCACCGCCACATCAGCATCACATCATTTAAGACTTACCTCAGGACTCCCCTGTCTATAAGACAAGTTTCCTTAAATTTCTTCTCCACATCATCAATTATTTTATAATTTATCTCACACATACAAATACACATATATATACACTAGACACACATAAAACAAAAAAAAGAAGCCTACAGCGACCCCACTTTCGTCGTCCTTGATAGTCCTCGGGAGGACTCTCACTCTCCCTTGAAGACGCTCTAACCGGATGCACCATGCCGTTAATGTCTTGCGTCCTTGGTGATTGGGACGCACCATGGGGACGTTTATAAGCAATGGCTTACAAACCATAGTTCACACAACTGCTCCAGAATAAGTCTAAGGATACAATTGGTTTACAATTAAATGATTAATAGGTTTAGTAATAGATATTATATTATAAGTTTGAACAAAATAGATAAATAAATAAATAAAAGAAATGTATTTGGTTTGATGGTTTCCAAATAGGTTTACCCAATTAAGTTATGTATTTTGCCCAATCCAGATGGCCGATTCACCTAAGTGTAAATACCAACAAAAAGTTATTAATGGCTAGCCGATTCGCATAAGTACGGTCTAGTTCTTTATCAAATTTCATTTAATTTATACCAAACTAACGAAATCTTTTATCTTTATAATAAATAAAAGAAAATTATCTTCCTAAAGTATTTTTAGAAAAAATATTATGTGGCAAATCCACATATTTTTTTATAAAAAATTTCTTTGATTTATGATGTCATATATAAATATATATTAGGTGTTTTACCCGCATGATGTGCGGTTATTAAATTTATTTTTTAAAAATAATTTTGACACGGATAATAAAAAGAATTGGTTTAATGATAAAAAGTTTATTTATAAATTACCGAGTATAATTTATATGCGTGAGTAACAAACAAACTTATATGTTAATAATTTTATTGAACCTGATTAAGTTGACTATACATGTAAAAATCTAAATAATTTTTTTTTTGTCAAAATCAAACGATGACCATAACAAATTCCATAAACCCCAAAATAGTTTATTATTATTTATATTTGATGAGAATTTATTAAAATATCTTTGCCATATATAGAATTTTTGGAATTCATTAAATATGTTTAAATAAGATAATTATTATAAAAATTTATAAAAATGACACAATGGATAAAAGCTTATGTGTCAATTTTTAAAAATAGCTTTAAATTGAAAGATGTTTTAAAATATTAGGATAACTACTCTTTTAATAGATATATAGATATGGGTTTTAGGTAAAATAAAACAAGTATTAATGTAAAACAAATAAAACAATAGGTTTTTCTATAGTGATAATCACCGTGCATCAAAAAAATCAGAGTACATCAATTGTTTCATGAATCTTCGTGCATCGATTTAACCATGATTTAAGGGACAAGATCTTGTCCTATTTGTTTTACTTTAATACTTGTTTTACAATACCCAACCCCTATATATATGGAAAAAAAAACCCATTATATTAAATGCTTATTTAAAATTCTTAATCTTTTATTAGAATTAAAGAAAGTTATCTTTCAACATAAATTTTTGAAATTTCTTTTTGTTTTAACCCAAATGGTAATCTTATTTTATGTATTTTTGTCTTAGTCGATTCATTATCTTTATATCAATATCAAGTTATAATATATTAATAACAAAAATTACATAACTTTTTTTTACTACATATTTTTCATTTCTAAAACTTTAATTATAACTAAATAAATCTAGATTTTAACAAAAATCACCATTAATTTAATTTAATCTCTATCTCTATTACTTTATAAAGTATTTAATTACATTTTAAAAAAAAAAAAAAAAACCTTGATGTTCCTAACTTGCCTCCCTTTTTTATCCATTAGTTTGAATATCAACACCTAATATACATATAATACCCTTATATCTCAACCGCTCATTTCCTCTCTTTTCTCAAATCTCGACTACTCATTTTTTCTCTCTCTCATCCATAATTTATTTTATTTATATAATTCATTCAAAATCTTTTATCTCAAAAACCGTACATCGATAAATTATAAACATTATATTATATGAGTGTTTTTAAAATTTAATGTTCTTTCATTAGATATACTTTTGATGAATTTTTAAATCTGAAGGCGGAGTCTGTACGACTAAGGCATTTGACTATCATACTCTATCACCTATCACCGCCACTATCTTACCGCTGCAACGCGCGGTACTTTCTCTCCTGTTTTAAATAAAGATGTACAGTTAGCGAGTTGCTTTAAGCTATTTCTTGATAATAAAAAGTTTATCATATTTGTAATATAAAATGCCGTGAACTTTTAGATGTAATAAATCAAAGTTTTGTATCACGTATTTCATCTTTTGGACGTAATCAAGGCCGTTGGTAAAAAGTTTTTGCTAAAACATGTAGGCGCGCGGTGTAGCAACTTTATATCCATAAATTTTTGAGAATGGAAGGCAATAAGGCATGTGGTAGACCCTTGTTAATTTGTTATCCAATACAAAGAATTCGTGGAATTTCTGTGGATTGCGTTGAGGGAAATCTACCAAAGCTACCCGCGCGATGCAGCGTGGAATAAGAAAAAAACGCCGGTGGTTTGTGAGGCGGCGGCAATGAAAAAGAAAAAAAAAAATAAGCCGGCGGCGGTGGATGGTGGTTTGATGGTGGTTTTTGGGGCAGTGGTGAATGGTGTTTATGGGGGGAGAAAATCAGAGAAGGGGGGAGGGAGAGAAAATCAGAAATCGGATGAACGTATGTGTGTGTAATGAGCGTGATGGAGAAAAAAATAGGGTAGTGTAAATTAGGAGGGCATAAAAGACATTTTAAAGGTAGAAGTGTTAAAAGAGAGGTGAGGTAGTTTGCTTATTAAGAGAGTATAGATATATGAGTCAATAGTCAAATAAAACAAAAGAGCCCACGTAATAAATAGACTCATCCATTACTTTTAGCCTCACAAAGACAAACAATCATACAAAAAAGTTAAAACATATATACATGATGATAACCAAAAGCGTGACAAATAGGACACACACTGAGCTTAATCACTCACTCATGTTCTACTATATCTTCCGGTCAATATCTATATTAATACATAAAGGAAAAATGAATATGAGGTTATCCGATACTTAAATTTAGGTGTGGAATCCTTCACAAATTAATTTTTTAAATATTTTTGTTTAAAGAATAAATGTTTAAATGGATTAGAAAACTAATATGTGAGTATGTCACACCTAAAATTAATTAGGTACCTAACAGCCTTATATTACCATCCCTTTATACTTATATATAAATAATAAAAACATATTGAATATCCTTATTTACAAATTTTAAAACTCTTTCAACTTTTAACTTAAGATAAACCTTGATCTATCCATTTTTAACATATTAAATCAAGATTATCCATTCTCATATTAAATAAAGAGCAATATGGTCATTTACACACTGTTAAAGTATAACATGATCAACACGAAAAACAGAAATGCTTACATATTCAATATGGAACTATAGTATTAAATAATTAACACAAGGTACGTACAGAGAATTATCGAAGACTATCACAATTGATTATTGATCAAAATAACACAATCTACTATAAACTATCTGCTACCGCCGCGTATTACGCGGCTAGTATATATGCTAGTATATTACTACATTATTGATATATATATAGAAGATTAAATCACCAGCAATTAGAAGCAGTAGAACTGATCTCTGACAATCTTAAAATCTCTTCCAAGTAATCAGCACCTAAATCCTCAAACACAACGACCTCATCATTATTCTTACTATCATCATCATCTTTCATTATTCCTTTCCTTTTATTTTCTCTGGCTACTGCTTTTCTTCTCATAGAGTGACTCCTTTTCAATGCCAAAACAGGTGAACTCCCTTCTTCAAACCGATAATCCATAGCTTGAAGGGACTCGTAAACCGTCTCTACCGGAAAGTTAAGAACCGCCATTGGACCCCTAGCGACAAATGCAGCTTGGTCATAAGCCAAAGCAGCTTCTTCAGGTGTATCAAATGTACCTAACCAAACTCTAGCACCGTTTCGTGTGGAGTCCCTTATTTCGGCCGCAAACTTACCCCAACTTCGTGGACGTATGCCTCTGTAGCTAATCTTTTGATCAGCTGGGTATGCCGATGATGTGTAGTTTTGGTTTGACAACTGATCGTCTTGATCTTGGTAAGTAGAAGACTCGGACAACATTCCGTAAAGAAGCATTTCTTCGGAATCGTTTTCGTTGAAAGCAAGGTATTGGTTTGGAGTGTATGAGTAGAATGAAGTGTCCATGGAAATTGATAGTTTTTAAGTATACTGTATAACCAAGTGTTAATTTGTGGCTAGCTTGATGTTTATGCAATGATAATAAGTTGGTTAGTGTAACGGGTTAGTTACAAGACTTATATATAGGCACACAAAAGCAGTTATAATATGAAGAAGATAAATAGAAAAGAAAATAAGTGAAAACGAGATAGAGTTAGTGGAATATTCAAAGGACCTGAAGCCGCACGTGTGGGTGGTCAAAAAAGTAGAATTGTTGGTGGCTCTTGCCATTTGTCACACTAACAGTAGCTATCATTTGACATCAGCTTAATTAATTACTGTAGCTAGTAGTAGTTTCACTCCAACTTTTAAGATCTTTGTTATCTAAGCATTATTCAATCTTAGCGTTCATTCGCACTACTTAACTTCAAATTAAGATTGAATATGTTTAGAAACAGCTAATTGATAGTTTATTTTATTAATTTGTTGAGGTCTGGATGAGATCATGATATAAGTGTGTTAGTTTAATGTTACAAAAAAAAAAAAAAAAAAACTGTGTTAGTTTCTATAAATCATTTTTCTTTGAACGATAAATTAATTAAGGTAGATACTAGCTAGTATATATATGTAGAAAAAAGCTTAGGGGGTGCTAGCTAGTACTTATATTACAATGCACCAAATTAAACAAACAGTAAGCTTTACTACGTACCTTAAACCTTACAGCGTCTTGACAACTCCTAGAAGTCGATCGAATTGCTCTCTAGTGCAAACTGTGGTCTGTGGACATATCACTGCAGCTAGCTAGCATAGTGCATGCAGCACTGTAACGGTTCTCAATAGATTTTCGTTCGTTAGTTTCATTTCATTTTATTCTTCCTGTACATGTGTCGATTTAACGAGATGAAGATCGATCTTAATTCAATTTTAGTACTTGCTAGCTAGTAGGTAGGGCTGCATTTGAGTTTTAACTATTGAACGTGCAGTGTGAACACAAATATTAAATCATTAGAGTTAACAAGTAAAAGTAAAACATAGTCAATATCTTTTCTTTATTGAATTTTCAATAACATTATTATTTACACAAAGGTAAACAAAAAAGCTTAGTATTATCAAGCTAGCCGCATAAAGTAGTGGTACATGCATGCATCTAGAAAAACTTTCTATGAATTGGTTGTTTGAATAATTCTTAGATTATCATTTCATCACTTAAATAATGGATACTGCCGGTCTTCTTTATTTCAAGTACTCATTTTTAATTTCTGAAAATACCTCCATATATAGTTGAATGGATAAAAAGTATGTGCATGGCTAGCTAGGTCGTCAAGCTAGAATACTTTCCTGTGATTAATTATTAAGACATATGAATGAGCTTAATTGGTGAAGATATATACATACTCAGAATACAAGAATTACACATAACTGCTCTATGTATAGCTTTCTTTTTCCCGAAAGAAGTGTATGTGATTGTTGAAAGGTATTGATTCTCAAAGTAATATATGTATTATCCAACGGGCTGAAGTAAATCTTGCATAATTTTTCGTGCGATTTCACGATTGTACATGTAGAAATCATTTTTTCTTTTAAAAGATCACGAATACCATGCGTGTGTCCGGCCTTCTGATAATAAATATCTCTTTTTGATATTATATGCTAATTTTCCAGTGTGTTGTGATCATGTAGCGCTAAGAAAATTTTTAGGTTGGATTTTCATTATTCTATAATTGATCCAAGGGCAGAACTACACGGGGTGCTTGGTCCCCCAACAACTAGTTAGATCTTTGCCAGAAGTCGCAGGTTCCAGTCATCACATTACACAAGTCAACATATATATTTTCAAATATATAGTTATATGTATGTGGGATTAGATAGATAGTTATATGTAGTTGTAGGTTAAGACGGAGAAAAAAGGTTTTGGTGGTGGATTTGTATACTTGTATAGTTGTATGTATCAGTAACTTTAGAGATGGAGGATTTTTATGGAAGACTGAGACGAGAGTGATGACTGATGATTTTTTCTTTATCCTTCATTTATTAATAAAGTTATTTATAACTTAGACCCTAAACTATCTGTTGTTTATAAAAGTGGTAGCTTACTTTGAAGATTAGAAGATACAAACATTTCAAATTGAAATTCACAAAAAAATGTTTACATTTTACAACTACAAACCAAGTTCACTAAAAATGTTAAGAAAATATTTTTCGTCTTCCGGCCCCCGTCAACCGGATTTCCTGGCTTCGCTCCTGATTTGATCTAATGCTTGAAAATGTCAAGTATATTAAGGAACGATCAAATTCAGTGGTTACCAAGAACCAGGTCGAACTAATGTTAATATAAATATAATATGATTAATTAGTTCTTCATGCAACGATCATTTTCCGAATTGAACAAATTAACATATATATTGTGTTTCTTTTCACTATAATGTTATAGTACGTTTCCTCTAATATTAGTTTTTGCGTGTATAATATGCACGATCATGATGATATGATCTTGCATCTATATGATTATTGGCATGTTGGGGACTTGGGTTGTTTGGGACACAAAACTTTGAATTAATTAATTTGCATCATATATCAGCCAATTAAGTCTGCACTTATTCTACATTGCAAGTTATCAACTTCAATTTGAAATCATATAAGTACCTTAGCTCGTGGAATCTTAATATGCCTTTGATCGTCTCGGTAAAATCTCTCATCTCTTTGGCTGATAGGAAGAAGATGCACTTGGATGTCGTTATACAAACTGCTCTTTGGGTTGAAAGAACAGGAACCACACATGCTTCCAAAGTATCAATACAAAATCATATCGGAGGCTACTTTTGATGAAATAGTACTACTTTCTTTTAATTGGATTATAAATAAAGGCAAAAACTATAATTTTAGCTCGTTAGATTGGAGTCGATCAATCCATTCTCTTGTTAACTCTACTATATTACTCTTATCTTTTAGCATCTTGCTAGAGTATATAATATATATTGCACTGCTGTTCAAAAGCAAATTATCTTAATTATATTATCCAAGTCTGATAATGATCAACAGATCAAAACATCCTACGTAGCGAATTAACTCATTCAATATTAATTACGAGTACTTTAAACTTCACAAATATACGAAAATTAAGTTGAAAAACAAAATTAAAACTGCATATATCTCAAATAAATAAATAAATGAATCAACATATATAGAGACACTCGATCTGCAGTTCAATCAGCTGCTCATGATTCCTGCCAATTAGAACCGGGGCATTCAGACAGACTCAAAATCTCCTCCAAATAATCAGCACCCAAGTCTTCAAATACCACCACATTATTCTTACCATTATCATTATCCAGTTTCATCTCTTTTCTTTTCTTCTCTCTAACCGCCGCTTTCCTTCTCATTGAGTTACTTTTCTTCAACGCCAAAACCGGAGAGCTTCCTTCCTCGTATCTATAATCCATAGCTTGAAGGGACTCGTAAACCGTCTCTACAGGAAAGTTAAGAACCGCCATTGGACCCCTGGCGGCCAATGCAGCTTGGTCATAAGCCAAAGCAGCTTCTTCAGGTGTATCAAATGTGCCTAACCAAACTCTAGCACCATTCCTTGACGAATCCCTTATTTCCGCTGCGTACTTACCCCATCTCCGTGCACGAACCCCTCGGTAGCTAATTTTTTCGGGTGGAGAAGATGTGGTATGTTGTTGTGAGGATTGGCCATAAGAAGATTGTGGCAACATTTCATAGAGAACCATTTCTTGGGAATCATTTTCATTGAAAGGAAGGTATTGTTGGTTTGAACTACCGTTGGAATAGAATGAAGAGTAGTCCATGGAAATATATATATAGTTAATTAATTTGACTGATCGAAAAGTTAGCTATAGTATGAGAATGAGAGTTTGAGTTTGTTTTTGTATGTGATGATCGAGATGCAATATATGATAAGTTGTTGTGTTGGTGTTTGGTGGAAGTTCCAGAAGAGTTGTATCTATATAATCTATGGGAATTGAAGAGAGCGGTTATTCTAATTACTATATATATACGTTGGGAAGAATTAGTAGAAAGCGGGAGTTAGTGGAATATTCAAAGGAGAATTAAGATGCACGTGCGAGTCAAAAAAGCAGATTTTGGTGGCTCTGGTCAGACGCTAATTCTATTTGACATGTCATTTGATGTTTGACCTCTTCCATGTCATTTTTTATGGCATATATAATTAATTACTCGATAAATATAACTACTTATAATAAAAGAAGGGAGGTGATATTAGTACGTAACATTGGTTGCCATACATGTACTCAACATATGCAGAATTGACTTATACGGCTCGTAAAATTAAACTTGTACATCATGATAATTAAATACATCAAAATAGGATGAGAGATGCTAGAGTGACAAACAAAATACAAAAATTTTTTTTACAAACTCATGAACTACCAATTAAAATCAGAGGGGAAAGAAGAGAGAGAAAACACAATCAAATATCATTGGTACAATTTACATGACATATTAACTTTATGTTTGTAAACCTAGCATTTTCCAAATAGGATATACTTATATTTTGTTCCATTAAAAAAATATATCATTTTTAAAAATTAACCTAATAATGTTTTTAACAACTTAATTATGACATTTGATAAAATTTAACAATGAAATCTCTCTATATAACTAAGAGAGGATATGTTTTTTCTTAGGTAACACTTCTCTTTTTATGCCAACTAGGCTTTTTTCTTGGATGTCATGACACTTCATTTACCACGTCATCCTACGTGGACATTTGTTTTTTTTTAATTAATCTTAAATAACAAATAAAAAAGTCAAATACAAGATTAGAACTCATGACCTCTAACTTTTCATATGATGCACAAACAACCTGATCTAACTTAATATTTATTTATATTTTGCAAATTACGGTAGATGTTCATTGAATATTAAAACTAATTAAAAGAAATTGATAATATATTGTCAATCTTCGTAGCTTATCTCTTTCTATTTTCTTTTGTATTTTGATATCTTTATATGTGGAATATAATATAATCTAAGTTTAATATAATATAAAACTAGATTATATTGATAATTACATATAATATTTTACTAACAGATTACATTATCAAAGTTAAATTAGAAATTTACTTTATCAATTTCACACATATACTTTTGATATTTAAATCTATATTTGTAACTTATCTTCATATAACTTAGATTCCGTATCTTGATAATATATGAGCGCAAATATGTTTATATATGCTTTAGACCACGTCTTTTTATAAATTCAATAATAATCATCACTGTGTCGTTCAAAAAATTAAAAAATAATGATCATTGTTTTAAATGAGATTGTTTTTTATATTATATTTAATATATATATATATATATAGATCACTGAAAAATAATTTTATGATTTATAAATATTTACGTTTCATTAGTCATGCTTTAACAAATTTGATAAGTATATATTATATATTTATAAATTTTAATTTTATTATATGTATCAGTTGTATATTGATTATTTTTTATATTATCATAAACTATGAATAATCATGTAATTATCAGTTAATTTTAGTTTACGTTCTTAGTCAGTCTCACACAACGTGCGAGTTTAATCTAGCTAAGATACAAACCTAATGGATTACGTTATATCAAATTATTAAGAATATTATTAAGGGATTATTACCTATAAATGTAACTAACTATAATCAAATGTTTATGTTATATAAAGATCTTGTAAAATGTCTATATCATGTAATAAACTTTCAAATCCCGATTATTAAATGTATCTGACCAATCAAAAACTTACACGTTGCAGCTTATATGGTTGCTACATATATCCGGGTACATCTCATAACCAGGATTTGAAAGTTCATTACATTACATAGACATTTTACAAGATGTTTACATAACATAGACATTTTGTCATACTTAGTTACATTCAGAGGTAATAATCCTTATTATTAATTATTTAATTTTATAAAAAACACAAATGTACCAAAAAGAATAATCCTTCACATATGAGTCTAGGTTTCATTGGTAACGAGTACCTTAAAGGAATTATTATTTTTTTTGCCCCAAGCGGGGATCGAACCTGAGACCTTAAGGTCACCAGGTGTTTGCCTTACCATTAAGCTAATTCCTTGTTAGTATCCATTGTTAAATTTATAGGTGATGATATTAGTACCATCGAATTTAATAAAGTTACCACATAGTATAATATTTATAGTTGACTATACAAACACATATTGCATAAATATGGTAAATCAATAAAGTTTTATGCTACTATTATCAATTCTCTAAATTTATGGGATGAAAACGTACTGTTCTGCATGTGTGTGTAATTAGCTAGCGATCAAGTCAATTGACCATGTGTGAACACATTTTCATATTATTGTAAAGAAAAATGAGAAATCCTCTTAAAGATTAGTCTAAAAATCTATCTAAAACTATAAAAAGGTGACATGTGTTATCCATTAATTCACTTTCCTAATCTTGCACTCTGATTTTTTCACACCGCATCATCTCATAATTAGAAAAATATTTAGACTAATTAATTAAAAGGATTAATCATTTCCTAATTGTAAATGATCCTATGAACTTGACACAATTTCGTGGTCAATGTTTAGCTTTATAAATTTCACCTTTAGTGATGGCAGTGTTTTGGTTTATTTACGCAAGTGGTGGGGTACATCTTATGAAAATGAAAGCAACTAAAGCATAGTATACAGATTAAGGAGCATATAATATATGAAGATAACTTAAATATTCAAGAATTAATGAATAGCCCAATAATATGAAATTTTTTTGTTGGAGATGATAAAGCTAAGTTTTTATTAACTTTCATAGTATAATTTATAAATAGTTGTATAAATTTGGACATCATAAGACAAATTGTGGAGAGGTCACAACCCCTTTGTTCCTATTAAACTCCGTCCTTACATATGCTCTAAAACCATTAATAAAAGGTTTAACACCCATCGAATTATAAAATTTACTTATAAGAGTATCTGATTTATGATGATGATGGCTTTAAACAAGTTTAAACAACTGTCGAACAGCCAATTTTGATGTATGTGTATTTGGGCATTTGTGGTGATAGTGATAATTTTGATGATAATTTGATATGCAGAAAACTAGATGCACAATTTCCTTTAAAAACACCTCAAACAACCGATAGGTGAAGTGTGTCATATGGTTACATGATACTGCAAACTACTAACTTTAACTTATCATCATATTTTAACTTTAAAAGTAGATTGACAATCTGACATATCAACTTGATTCACTTCAGCTATATTTATTCTATAAGTCAAACATTAGCACTATGTTCCAGTAGTTAGAACTTTTAAGAATTTTTCTAGGGTCACCTACTCATTACTATATTGCAGGGTGTCAGCAAGAGTGACTAACCTTGGCCAAATGGGTGTGCCGGCCAGGTTAGGTAACGTGAGAATTTGGGCTGGGACTGGTGCAACTCTACATTTAATTATGTGGTTATCTCGAATATAGTAGTAGTAAGTTTGATCACCGGTGTCAAACTGGGTGGCAGGGACGGGCTATGATGATCAAATTTGTTACAGAATAGTGTAAGATAGAGACTCTGCTAGCCTGCTAGGTGAGCATATATAAAAACTATAAAAGAAGCAATCCAATCATTTACAGCTTAAATAAGATGAACATTGTTATAGTGCTCTCATTTTTTAATACATTGTTATTTTATTTTACAATAATGGGCCAGTTTTTTATGTTTTGGCTCATGTCTACAAACTTTTTTTAGTGCTTGGTGCTTGTGTTCGTTCTTTCTAATTAGGATTCAAATTATTTTTATTGTTTCCCACCTAAACCTGTTTATGACTATAACATAAGAGATTCATGTATAAGTAAATATGTCCAGCCCGTCGATTTCAAAAAAATCATGAGGGTTCAAGTCCCTCTATCCCCAAAAAGACCATTTGCGGAGTTTGACTTCTTCTTTTATCTTTTATTTTCTATTAGACCTAATAAATCGTTACAGTTGACTCAAGAATATCAGCCAATATGGGTGAATGATTGTAATCAGGTTTGAAAGGATGGTAGCTATTTTGGTATGTGGAGTCTTCATTAGAAAAACTCCTACACTTCCTGATGCTTAAAACTTTTTTAGATTTGACCTAATAATAGAAATACAATTAAACAATCCAAGTCAATAATATATATTGTTACATTCTTTAGAAAAAAAAAATAAAGTTGGAAGCGCATCGCGAATCTAAGCATTAATGTCTCTGGAATAATTCATCATGTTCTTGCAATAATGTCATGAATACAATAAGTTCATTGAATTTTACAAGAAGATGAGACAACTCAATGAAACCGAAAAATGTAATATTTAAGTATGTTGTTTGTGACTTTTTAATGTCTAGTTATATTGTAATAAGATAAACAAACTTATGTTTATAACGTTATTAGCTAATGTATAAGTCTGTTATTTTTAATGTTATGGATATGACGCTTTGTAATCTACTTTCCCGTTTATGATCTTATAAGCTAACACACTTATGTTTATAAATACTTATGTTTATAATTGCTGAATCAATAACGTTTATAAAAATTGCTTACGATTGAACGTGCATCGCGCTGGTCTAAGCAGTAATAATTTATAAATAGTTGTATAAATTTAGACATCATAAGACAAATTTTGGAGAGGTCACAACCCCTTTGGTTCCTATTAAACTCCATCCTTACATATGCTCTAAAACCATTAATAAAAAGTTTTAACACCCATCGAATTATAAAATTTACTTATAAGAGTATCTGATTTATGATGATGGCTTTAAATAAGTTTAAACAACCGTCGAACAGCCAAGGACAAGAAACGGCGTTTAAAACAAACGTGCAACAGCGAACAAAGAAGAAAAATGGCGAAGTTTAAAATAAAAGGAGTATATAGTATACACTTTAAGTTACCAAAAAATATAGATAGATAGAAAAGGCCTAACAAATAAGTTCCAAGCCCAATAAGAAATGCAGCCCTATAAGAGCTGAAACAGAAATATAGATAAAAAGAAGGCCCGTTCATATTATTTTGAGTTTGGAAATATTTAAGGTATAAATTATAATATGCAGACTTTACTAAGCATATAACAACGAATTAATGGCAATTAGGCTATTAGAGTTCAGATTGTTAGCATCAAAATCTTTTCAAAACTTATTATGGTATCCTTTTTTTTTACACCCCATTGTGGTTTGTGGTACACTCGCTTCAATGATACTTAAGTTTTACCACTTAAGTTTCAAATACTTTTTATTCTATATCTTCTTTTTTTTAAAGTGTACGATTTTATTTCTGTTTTGGAAAACTCGATTCCTGAAACGGTTCCCATCACCCAGGATGGTGAATTTCGCTGGAAACTCCGTGTCTCCGTGTCGTAATTCGACAGCAGAAGGTCTAGCATACGTTGTCTTAACCGGGTCTGCGTTAGAGAGCTCCCTCGAAGTAGAAATACCTATTTCAAATACCTGATGGGGAAAACCCCCTATTAATCCGCCCGAAGACACGATGATCAATAGGAGTTAAACTCTAGCCCCTCAGACTTGAACATTGGTATACCCAAACCAAGCCTTCATAAAGGGACTTTCTAATGTCCTCCCCAAGGTTTGAACTCAAGACCTCATGGATAAAGGGATGATATTTCAAAATTTCACCATCTCTTTTTCTTTGATCTATATGTAGAGAACTACTAAAACCCACAACAAAATACGTAGACATATAACTGTCTCGTTTTCAAACATACTCATATATCTTAAGGGTTTTGTTAAACGAAACCTCAAAACTTTCGTTAAGATTCATTAAATAGTTATACACTTACTATAAAATTCAGTAAGTAGGTTTTTCATATAAAAATGTATAACTTTTTTATTCATATTAAGTGAACTATATAATAAATATGACTGATTGTTACTAGCTTATTGGTGAACTAATAATCCTTCATTTAATGCTTTCGAGTTTTGACATTGTGAATGTCAACCATTTGGTTATCTCTATCTCATACACTTGAATGATTAGAGTAAAAGTAGCTGAACCCTCATGTTGTAGACAATTAATTCTTTAGCAACAATCGGTTGGGGATGTGAAGTTTGAAGCCTTTGAAATAATTCAATCCAATCATGCATGTTAACAAAGTCAACTCCTACGTACAATCGATCATAAATACAGATAGCAAATATATGATGCATATATAGTCGAAGGGCGTGAAAAGGTAGGAAACGACACTGTGATAATGAAGATTTCAGACTACAACTCTACAAGTAACCAAACTATATATAGGAATAGAGCTAAACCAGTTTCAGTTAGTTGGGAGGAGTGATCGATGTAAGCATGTTGGTCTGCCTGCATGTTGCGGGGGCTTATTTAAATAAAAGGTAACTTTCAGAAGAAAAAAAAGAAGGTAACCGAATAGTCCAAACTATATGGTATCATTTTGATATATATTAGTATAAAAGCGGCCTTCAATTGGTCAAATGAATCTCAAATGGTGCTATGAACTTTCTCTAAAATTTAAGTTACTACTGTATTAAGTATTGCTAATAATTAATTATCGTTCAAGAAAAAAAAAAGATATCCTTAACTAATGGGATACTTGTACATTGGAAAGAATCGATAATCAGAACAAGATATCAATATATCACTATATATATCGAATAGTAAAGTACATGGAAAAAGCAAATAATGCCACAAAATAAGGTATAATCCGGTTCAGATCCGGTTGGTTGAGCCTAATCCACCATCACAAAGGATATATATGCGGGTTAATTGCAAGCATATTATACGTTTTTCTCGGCAATAAATTTACAACTCGATCTTACTCTAAGTTGAAATTATGATAAATAAAGAGACATCATATATATATATACATATTATTGGATATCCACACACATGGAGCTAGGGATGAGGACTCTTGATCCGTTATATGTCATGTTTTCATACTAAAAATCCCTAACCTATCTATAATTCCTTATATAAACAAGTTACCCTTTCCAAATTAAACACTCTACCTTTACATTCCCTATTTTACCTTTTTAATTTACACTACCACCAAACACTTTAATCTTGAAATATCGAAAATACCCTTAAGAAAATATTACGCCCAATTTGTCTCCCTTGCCCTAAAGCTGCTCACATATTATACCAAAAAACATACTCATATATCCCCCAGAACAAAACACACACATACATCCCTTGAGAACCGCCTCCCTCTAGAACACACATAGCCACCGCCCCGCAAAACCGTCGCCGTCTCCGCCGTCTAAAACACACATAGCCATAGGTACAATGATCCGGTAATCGCGCAGGTACCACTACTTAACCAGCGTTTTTTTCCTATGACTCGCTGCATCGCACAGATATAAAGCTAGTTGCTTCTATACATAAACTTCTTTCCTCTGTTCCATGCACCAACTTAACTTAATCTCCAAAATTAACTCTCGATAGAAAACATACCAAATTGCCTAAAACTATTTTAAACTTATAAATCACATACCATGAGCTCTAAGTACCTTAAAACACATGTGGTGTCGGTACATTTTTTTTTTTATGCATAATACAAATTTTCTATGCACAAGTTTACTAACTTTTCCCTGAATGTGTTTACATTCTTTTTTGCATCCGATACACCCGACCAAATTTCCGCTTCCTCAGCGTCAAACACCGATGTGTTTGATTACCGGCAAAAATCAAGAGTAAAAAGGTAACTAAAAATAGCCTGACGAGAAGCTTTTGGATAAATCAAATGCTAGAGAATAAAAGGAAACCATTTTGCTTTGGGTGAAATATGTTCCCGGGGTGTCTACGAGCATCGTACAGATTTATTTTCTAGTTAATCACGCTACTAATCTTAATAATACCACAACAAAACATAGCTGGATTTTACTCATTTTTTTTTTAATAGTTAGAAGACCTTTTTGAAGAAAACATAAAGGAGCTAGACTCATTCAATGAAGCATGTCCCAGCCAGAGTCAGAGAGGAAAGGAGGAAGAAAAGGGGAAACAGGTAGAGCCCACATGTTACAGTGTTTTCTTCTTTTTACTTTCTATAGTAAAGCATTATATTATATATTTGGATTTTGTGACGATAATCATACAATTAAAGAAAAATTAAGGGCTTAATTAATAAGTGAAAAATTGTGCCCAAAAGTAAGGAGCAGGGACATGTGAATTGAAGGAAGATAAACAACGTGGAAACCTAATTACTGGATGATATGAACTCTTACGAAAAGAAAACTTAGTAGTATTATAATCATCTTTTGAATTTTAGATATATTTGCAACCACACTATATGTCTAGCCAAAAAAATTAAAGCATTATTACAGAACATAAAAAATTAGAAATTTCAGCATGATCAAACAATTATTATAATCAAAGATAAATTATAAACTGTTAATAACATATCCATTCATTCCGCAGCGACCGTTTCTGTCCAAAACTATACATGATAACTTAAATGACAATTCATTCATACTAGTTTTACTTGCAATTTTAAACAACATACTAACATATAGTTGACAAGGTCGGTCCTACGTACATATATAGGGTGGGCAACGTACATACCCGCCCATCACACTAGCTAGCAAGCTAGCGTGACTCATGATATATGATCGGAGAAGTATAATGTGTAAAAGCAGAGATAATCTACAATTCGAAATATATAAAAAAAAGCAGAGAGTAAATAACTAAAAACAAAGAGAAAAGACATTAAATTGTACTAAATGAAATATATATAGATTTGGATCACTACTAATGTGTAAGTTATTTTGTATGTTGCTATATATACTGTGGCAGCATATATATATAGGTAAAACACAAAGCAACTTAGTTGGGGGGATAATCAACTCCTTGTAATCGATCTGTTTGTGATCTCCTCTTGCATCAATTACCTATTAATGATAGAGGATCAATCGACAAGTGGCCAGGTGCGTTGGATCGAGTTATTTCATTCACAATGTATATATAATATGATGACTCATACTCGATTTTACACTCTTGTTTCCTTGTACGTAGTTTTCAGATGAAATATATGTATATATCATGTGATCGATGGATACATAGTTATTGCATTCGGTTATATGTAGAAATTAAAAAAGAGATAGATGGATACATAACTTAAGTATAACATATATAATTATGTATGTATGTTTATCTTTGTATATGATCCAACATTGTAACTTTTTACAGCTTAATAAATTATTTCAATTCCTGCTAATTTTACATTAATTAGATCCTTTTGCCAATATTTGTATCCACATATATCCTTCCTATTTTCTTTACCAATGCATGCTATACTAGCAGTATGTTTATGTGTTTAATTTTAAGGTTCAAGTGAATGAAATACAAATAATAAAAAGAAAAAAGTACTTTAATATGTTCACCAATTAACTAGAACTACTGCTGCTGCTGCTACTACTACTTGCAGAAAACCCCAATAACTCTTCCAAATAGTCGTTACCCAAATCCTCCAAAACGAAAACGTTTTCGACCTTAATCTCTTTCTTCTTCTTTTTCATCATCAAAGATTTCCTTTTGATGGTGTGTTTCCTTTTAAGTGCCAATATAGGAGAACTCCCTTCTTCATACTTGTAATCCATCTTCCTTAAAGACTCGTAAACTATGTCCGCCGAGAAATTGAGGACAGCATCAGAACCACGGACAGCAAAAGCCGCTTGGTCGTACGCTAGAGCCGCCTCTTTCGCTGTATCAAATGTTCCCAACCATACCCTCACCCCGTTTTGTGTGGAGTCACGTATCTCCGCCGCGTACTTCCCCCATGGCCGTTTCCTCACGCCTCTGTAGCTACACTCTTTCTTCGTCTCCAAACAGTACTCTTTTTGCTTTATGCTGGGCGGCGCTTGAGCGCCTGAAATGACTCCGAAGAGAAGCATCTCTTGGGAGTCATTTTCGTTGAATGGAAGCAAGTGATTATTGGTGGGTGGATGATGTGAATTGTTATTATCACTACATGAGAAATCAGAGTAATAGTGGTAGAAATTGGGACGATTATTCATGTTTCAACTTTACGATCGATCGATCAAAAGTGATGGATTTTATTGATTAATTTGGTATTAACTTTTGTGTTTCTATATATAGAAATGATTTGGTATTTATATATGTGTTTCTATATGTAGGAAAGAGATCGAAGAGCTAGATGTTGAATGAATCGTTCGTGGCAACATGGATCTCAGAGTTAGTATTCGCAAGAAGGTCAGATGGTCAAACGACTTTGTTTGGACATGGCGGCTGGTCAGAAGACTAAAATAAATAATCATGCTGACATTACTACCAAATGACTTTTTTTTTTCTCAAAACATTGATCACAATATTTTATTTCATCAGCTGATCTGGTATACATCAATATATGTTGCTATAAAAGTTAGAATCTTGTTGCAAGTTTAATTGAACGACTGAATTTTGTCACAGAAAATTACAAACTAAAAAAACTGATGATTAAATATATATATGGACCTACTGAATTATAACAATGCATTCGAGTTACCTTAATTAGTAAAAACTGTACATAAATTGAATCAATCACGTACCCCAATGATTGAAACATATTATTCAAATGGATTCGTACAGTAGTATTTAATTATCCAGCATGGCAAGTCAAACCAACTAAAGAAATGATTGGCATGGGTTTGAATATAATTGGTATTCCATATTAAAGCGCTAGCTAGCTAGAAATGCATTTGGTATATATATATGGACTTTAATTAGCTTGTGAGAACGCGGATTATCGGAGGCTGTCTCGGCGTGCTAGCTTAATTGGCATGATTTGATGATCACATTGTATACGGTGAAAGGAGATCGAGGTAGAGACGTGGGGCGACACAATGCAATTTTGTGTATGATACGTACAGTAATTCGATCAGAAAATTTGTTCGAAGGGGTAACGTACTATATATCACGGCAAACATAATGTAAATAGATTAGAGATAGATATGGTAGTTTTTACTCGAATCAAATATATATTTTAATAATACCGGGTACTCTGGGTACTCGATCTGTTATATAATTTGTTTGAAGGGGTAACGTACTATATATCACGGCAAACAGGGTCTACTTCGTGATGAACTTTGGGTACTCTGTTATATAATTGAATTAGTTAAAAAAATTTGAAAGGCTTCAACTCATATGGATTGAAGAAAATTTGAACTGGTTAATTAATATAGCTTATCATTCATATAATCAGGGGAAAAAAAATTAATTAGATGGATTAATATTTACCTGGAGCTTATTTTTCATGATGATCGACTTAAACTCGACACATCAATTCACCATCTGTAACATTAACTAAATAAATGTTCTAAAAAAAAAAAACATTAACTAAATTCATTAGCTTATGAGTTATGAAAACGTTGACCATTTCTAGTTTCTTATATAACACGTATATGAGGAGCGTAGGTAGTGTCATTATCTTATTAATACAATAATTATTGTGTTCAATTAATTAGTTTTGGTACATGATTAATACAGATATGTTATGCGTGTAATTGTAGTAATGTGACTTGAGTATGATCTGTGTATGCATCACAAATATATATATATATTGTTGTACGTTCTATATATATGTTTGTACTTTAATCTGTAGTTTTGTTCCTGATCGTATCCTTAAAATTAAAACAAAAGGGAACGATATATATGATCTCATGGAAGAAGGCCTCCGATTTAATCTTGTCTTGAAAGCATTCATGATATATATATATATATATATATATATATATATTGCGGCTTCTCCACATTGAGCAACAGGAAAAGTCTGAATAAACGAAGTCAAACCGAGCAGATTTGGAAGAGTCGACCAACCAAGTAGGTCGAGTACGTCTCCCGAAGTGATTAGCTAGGTTGATTTTTTATCGTCCTACTATATGAGGCCGGGCACATAGAGACCAGGGCTTGATGAGCGAGATCCAGCATGCGAACCAAAGTGGTGCAGCTTAAAAACAAGTTATTGGAAAAATTGTTGTAGACAGAGCTAGCGGCCGAGGTCGATCAAGGTGATGTGTTTGGCAATGAGGTTTGAGACTTTGAGCGGGTACGTAGCTAGCTAGCTGGGAATTCTATGTTACGAGCGTTGCAACCTAGCTAGCGCGCTGCAACAATGAAATTGATGCGGAAGCATCTAGATTGGTGTGAAATCATCTAGAATTTCTTCTCTTTATTATTAGAGTTTTTAGTTTCTTAAGTATTTAAGTTCATAAATTTCTTATCATAAATCTCATCTATAAATAGGGAGTTAAGTTATGTTAGAAATCAATTTTTGATGATATGAAATGTTATTTCCTTTCGTCCCTATACACAAGTGTGTTAATGTGGGAAATTGCCTAATTATCGGTATTTTTTGAATCAACGATTATTAGAAGAGTTGTTCATGGGTATTCTTATAATTAACAGGTTCAATTTTATTTTTTTTTCTCGCTGCGTCAGAAATTTGACTTTTTATCGGAACAGTAAGTTCAATTCAATCTAAGATTTTCAGACAATCATAAGAAAGATGATTGACATTCATGGTAATCCAAACTTCTTTATGGTGTACGTTGTAGAAACACAGGAATTCAATTCCTGTGTGTTCAGGGTGATGAAGTCTCGCGATAAATATTACTGTAATTCATTAATTGATGACATTAAATTAAATCACTTAATTTAATTGGTATCGATCGGTCTTTTGCTCTAGCTAGAATATATATATACATCTAGGACGGATTAACATTATTGTTGTCTAGCTTGTGACGCTTGTTTTTCTCTATAACGTGCATCGTGTACAAATTACCCATGTCCTAACATCTTGCTAATAACATACCATGCCATATATGCCATGGCATTCAAGAAAAAGCTAGTCTAACATTTATATTTGACTATATATGAAATCAGTACAAATGGCCAACGTGGAAATAATATTACCGCCAGAATATACTTGTAGGAGTAGAAGATGAACTAGCTAGTTACTAGCTACTCCCAATTAATTAATGAATTAATTTGCGGAGAATCGATCATCTTTTGTTTCCTTGTGTGTGAAGACATACAATAACGTACTTCTGGCCTTTTTCATTTAACTATATATTGAAATCGATAGTATGATCGCATACAATCAATCAATAGACGTACTACTATTGTTATGATTGGAATTCATATATTTTTTAAATCAATATATATGGAACTTGATCGATAATAATATAATATGGATATGTTGATTATCTTGTTCAATTCACACATTAGATGAAAATTTTATTTAATTTGAAGATATTCATCATATCTCATGGTGTATTGCTACTACTAAACATAGAAATTAATCATATACACCGTACATGACATTTGAATACTACTTGAAATAGTTATGATTATTAATATCAATATTAAACTTAATACACGTAAGAAACTATATTAAAAGTTGGTGGTATCTTGATCCAATCTATACTATTATGGTTATCTAATATATTTACACATACATCATATACTTTTTAATTTGGCACTATCCAATCTGTCCCAACATGCATTACTAACTTACGTCTCCCTTTGTCGCTCAACTTGAAAACAACATATTTATCCAAAAACATAAGTTTATATATATGCGCGCTCATGGTGTATGTGTGTAATTAAAATAAAAGTTAAATATATAGTTCTTAAGTATATTCTTTTCAATTTTTTGGGGTCAAATTTCAGCAACTTGAACTACTACAGCTTTCAGAAAACCACAATAGCTCTTCCAAATAGTCCCTACCCAAATCCTCCAAAACGACAACATTTTCCACCTTGACGACCTCCTTCTGATCATTCTTCTTCTTCTTGTTCTTCGACATAGATTTCCTCTTGATGGTGTGTTTCCTTTTGAGTGCCAGAACCGGCGAACTCCCTTCCTCGTACTTATAATCCATCTTCACTAAAGACTCGTAAACTAAGTCCGCCGAAAAGTTAAGGACAGCCGCCGAACCACGGACAGCGAATGCAGCTTGATCATAAGCTAAAGCCGCCTCTTCTCCCGTGTCAAATGTTCCTAGCCATACTCTAACCCCGTTACGTGTGGAGTCACGTATCTCGGCCGCGTACTTCCCCCATGGCCGCTTTCTCACGCCTCTATAACTACACTCTTTCTCATCCGTCTCAAAAAACACATCTTTTTCTTCTTTAAGTTTTTTTGTTTGGTCTAGTGGTAGCTCTTGGCCATCGGCCGTGTGGTCTATGATTCCGAAGATCAGCATATCTTCGGAATCGTTTTCGTTGAAAGGCAGCTGGGAGTAGTGGTGATTTTTGGGTGTTGGATGGTTAGTAGTAATATTTAACAAGTTACTTGAGGTGTACTCATCCGGCGAAGAGTAGTATTGGTAAAGTAAGGAATCCATATATATGATATTCCCTTAAAATAATATAGATTTGGTTGGTTTTTTCTTTGTTACTAATAAAAAAAGGTTTGTTAATTTGATATACAACTTTTGGAAGTTTAGGAAAGTATATATACAAATTCGGGAAAGGAACGTGGTGCATGAATGGGTCATATATATTTTGTATAAGGATCGAGTTAAATGAGGTATGGTCAAACTATTTTTTTGTTTTTTGTTTGCACATGGCGGCTGGTCATTGTCATATGATGTCAGGCTTCATAATTAACCACAGTTTATGGAATATTCAACTACATACTGTTAAAAACGTACCTGAGGAGTCATGAAGTGGATCCAACTTTCACCTTTTTACACAGGAAATTGCACACATTGTATCAATAATTTTTGGTGAAGTCATTCAATCTTTTATTTGATGAGTATATATTATAATTATAATCCGTAAGACTGATTGACGGTTATCTACATATTCAAACCAGTTCCTTTGTAAGAGGAAAAAATAAAACCAGTCAATTCCTTTAATTTGTCATTGAGTTTGCTTATCTTTTAATACTTTTTGTTTCCCATATGAAAATACTAAAGTGTAGTACGTAAGACCGTCACGGTGTTTCTGAAATCTGCATGGCAGATGGCATCCCGGCCGAGAAGTTAATAACTTAAAGCAAATATTAATTGAAAACTTAATTGATTTACTAATTAGATTTTGGATATTATGATGTAATCGGATTAAATTACTTAATTATTATCGTCATAATAAGACATTATATAAGTTTGAAAATGTGAAACACGCACCTATTTGATCTTATTATGAACATAGGAACGAAATCTTTAAATGACAGAGTCCCAAAGCAGTGCCCCTGTAAGCAGGGTCCAAGCCCTGATAGGGAAAGTGTTGTAGTAAATTTTCTCAGCAATTCTACTTTTTGGCTCTTGAGAGAACAAAAATGACAACATGAAAAACTCATAAAATTAATTGTCTAAAAGGTAGTTAACGGGTCTAAAAACAACAATTTGGTCATGCATCACATTCCACTACTACAAATTTTTGACTATAGAGACCGGTTATTAGCATAAAGACCAGTTGTTTAGTAACAAAGTGGTCTCTATATTTATACAACCGGTCTCTATAGTCAAAAAATCTTATATCACTGATTGTATCTAATTGAATATTTTGAGATGAATTATCAAATTCATTCAATATGAAGGTGATTATACACCTTCAAAGATTACAGTTATCTTGTACGTTGTTACTGGATGTCCACGACAAAATGTGTGCAAAATGGCCTCGATCGGCAGTACAATTATGTGCATGTGTGGGGACCTGTAGATATAGTATGTGTTTTCAATATCAGGCCGGGACTGTGCATGGAGTGAGGGTTGAGTATGGTAAGAGATCAAATTAAACATCAAACAGGTCGGCCAATTTGAGCTTGTATTTGACATGTTTCTCTGATTACGACCCATGGATCAAATTCACAATAATGTTATCTTTCAAACTTCTTTTTATTAATTTCTTGACTTTTGAGGCTTGAATTGAAAATAGTTAATAAACGTAATACTATTTGCAATTTACTAATTGGTCACTTCTGGCATGCATTAATATATATAGTACTCCGATCGTCCAATTTTAATTTATAAATTCTTTATTTTCAACTTTAACTTTACTTATTTTGTTATGAACTACGTAGTAGTTATTTGGTATATTTTTCATTAAGCATTACATAATATAAAATAAATTTAAAAGAAAAAGACAAAAGTTGACAACGGTATATACTTTTGAGTTTTGAGATGCAAAAATTTAAAATTATACTTCTGCTACTCAATACCCATGTAAATTTAAAACTTATTATAATGACATTGGATCCGTTGGTCCCTAAAATAATCTATATATGACAGTTTAGTTAATGTTGATCACAATTACATCTTTTTCCCGTTTAAAAAGAATTACATGCACCTATTTCAGATATATTATATACTAGTAAAAGTTCGTAACATGGATAATAATAAATAAATTTATTTATAGGAGTTTTGATAATAATAATTTTAATCAAATTTTGTAAAATTTTATCACATATGCACCTTTTAGAAAATATTGATTGACCTAAATGTTTATATAACTATAAGCTATAATTATACACATTAAAATAACTCAAATTTTTTATTTTTAAACCAATTTTATGACTTATTTATATTTCCATCCTTTAAACGTTAATTTGCTACAGAACAAAAAATATCTTACATGACCAAGTATGTATATATTAGTACATGTCCGCGCGATACGGCAATATGATAATGGTGTGGCGGCCAAATTAGGTGGTGTCGGCGGCGTTAGCGGTGTATTTATTAATTTAAATGTAATTGATGTAAAAGAGAGTGTAGTTATTTTAAGAGTTGAGAGATGTATGTTGTAAATAATTTTATTAAATGTATTATAAATAAAGAGTAAATTGGATGGATCAAAATCATATTAGAAAAAAAATGATAAAGTAACTATATGTTTTATAAAAGAATATAGATGTTAATAAATTAAGTAAATTTGGATTTTGGAGGGAAGGAAAGAAAAACAATCTATATTCATATATAAAACATATATTTAAAAATGACATATTAGTTGATTAGTGGTGTCTACTCTTATTTAGAAAATTTAAGATTTCTAATTTTTAAGTTAAGACATGATCCTAATCATTCATTTTAATTCATTTTTTACTAAAGATAATATGGTTATTTAACAAAATTTTAAATTATGACAAATGGTCATTACATTTGTGGTCCTTTCAAAAATTTCGTATAAAAAAAAAGAGAAAAAAAGACGGTATAACCTCTTTATATTTCTTATTCTCTTTATCTCATCGGATTTCAAGGATTTTTTGAAATTATAATTCTTGGTGAAGTTAATCACTCGTCTCAAACTCTTGAGTTAAATACATGGGTAAAAATAAAAACTATGAACTCCATCTATATGTGTGAGCAATTTTCTATACTCCATAACTAGTAAGCAGTGCAGTCAAAAACAGCCATTCCGAAAAAAAATTAAATTAAATTAAAATAGTAAGCAGTGCAGTGCAGTCAAGAAAGATCTCAAAGTGGGCTCCATAACGGTTCCCCAACTTGCAAATAAATGTCAATGGATAGCCAACATTGATTTTGATTTATATCTAATATAATAATAATAATAATAATACGATTAATATAATGAACTGTCTCTTTCAGATTCTTTATTTCCATTAGAAAATAGCATACAAACAATATTACTTAGCTACAACTTGTGCCATGAAAAATAAAAAATAAAATAAAAAAATCTAGCTACAACTTGTTATATTAAAATAATATAAAGTTAACGTTTCATCTTTTTGCAAACGTGATGCATGAACCTAACTATTTCTCGCCTCAGTTCGCATTTAAATCTTCATCAATCGAATTTGTAAAGACTCATAATTACATATAATATACTAATTGAATTGTTGGTGAATAGTAACTCGTCTGCGTGGCGAGTTACTATTCATTCATAAAATAACCCGTCTTATTACTAATTGAATTGTATGTGAATAGTAACTCGTTTACGTGGCGAGTTATTATTCATAATTGTATGTGACGAGTTACTATTCATTCATAGTATAACCCACCTTATTACTAGTTGAATTGTATGTGAATAGTAACTCGTCTACGTGGCGAGTTACTATTCATTCATACTATAACCCGCCTTATTATTCAGATTTTGCCAAATCGCATACCAATTGAATTGTATGTGAATTGTAACTCACATGCGTGGCGAGTTACTATTCGTCCATACTATAACCCGCCTCATTATTTGGATTTTGTCAAATCGCATTTCGTTCGGGTATTTTTTTTTACGAGTTACTTCTTGCTTTTTTTCATAGGAATGTGAATAGTACTCGCCTGTGTGGCGAGTTACTATTCGTCCATGTTATAACCCGCGTCATTATTAGGATTTTCTTGTTACATCGCATCTCGTTCAGGTTTCTAATATGGGTTACTTCTTGGTTTTTTTCATATATTTTTGGGAAAATTACACTTTTGGTCCCTGAACTTGGCACATTTTTTTACCTTTAGTCACTAAACTTCAAAAATTGCAAATTATACACTGAACTTATCACTTTTATTCACTTTTGGTCACATCGCCCAGTTTCGTTAGTTTTACTCCATTAAGTTGCCCAGATTTGTTAGTTTTTTTTTCCACTTTTCATCCTTCCCATTATTATATAACTAAATTCGATAATCGACAAACTTCAGTGATAAAAAGTGTAATTTACCTAATTTTTTTATATATACCTTATTCGTCCAAATTTAAATGTTATTATTTTGATTTTTTCTTAGTATATTTTTGCTTTTAACTTTGACCCCAAACATTTTTATTTCTAATATATAATAGTTGGTGTAAATTAAATCAATGAAAAGTATATTTAAAAACTAGTTCATTATTCTATGTTTATAACAAATTTATATAACACAGACAAAAATACTTACGATTAAATCATAAGGCGTTATAGATTATCAGAAAAACCTACAACACGTTACTTCAGATAAACATTACAATATCATTTTTTTTATTTTCGTTTATTAATAGTTAATAAAATGAATTAAGAAAAACTATATAAGTTTATATAACACACAAAAAAAAACTACGGTTAAAGTAGACATAAGAAGACTCAAAATTCAAACATAGTCACTAAATAAATCTATCTTTATAAATAAAAATTTCAATAACAATTATTTCATTGTCGTTTAAGAAAAAACAATTATTTCATCTAATCAAACTACTATATAACCAATAGATAGTAAACTGTAAACATAAAAAATTTGTTTCAAAACATAATAAATGAATATGTATTTTCACTAATCGACCAAAACAATATATAAGACCTGAAGTTGGACCGATTATCGATTTTAGTTATGGAATAATGAGAAGGACGAAAAGTGAAAAAAAATTAACGAATTTGGGCAAGTTAACGGAGAAAAACTAACAAAGTTGACGCAGTGACCAAAAGTGAAAAAATATGTCAAGTTCAGTGTATAATTTGCAATTTTTAAAGTTTAGTGACTAAAAGTGAAAAACGTGTCAAGTTCAAGGACCAAAAGTGTAATTTTCCCTAAAATTTTTTTCCTATTAGGTTTTCAAATTATTATATCGAAAACTTTTTTTTTTTTAACAATATTCAAATTTTATCACATTGAATATCTTTTAGGTTTAAAATTATGGGTTATTTATTTGTTTTCTTACATATTTTTTTCTTTTGGGTTTTCAAATAGCATATCAAAACTACTTTTTTTATGATATTGTTTTTGAATAAATATCATTTCATATGTTAGAGATTTTAACATATATATATATAGTGACACATCATCAATAACAAAACATAATCGTTTTCAAGATTCCAAACAATATATTAAAAACTTTTATTAATTTTTTTTGTGGTATTGTCTTTGTATAAGTATATATTTTATATGTCAAAGTTTTTAGAAACATAAATCATCAATAACAAAAAGTAATCGTACTAATGGAAACTGCGCAACGCGTAGGCAAAAACTATTGTGGTTTTGGCTTTAAATAAATTTAATTCAACACAAGTATACTAAATAACCAACCAACTGGGTTGGATCAGTGGTTGAAGCTCATGCCTCTAGAAACAGAGGTCATGGGTTCGATCCTCATGCTTAGCAAGGCTGGAGGTCCTTTTCTACCTATGGTAGAACCTGAAAGCAGCCTCTCTACCTTTGGTAGGGGTAAGACTGTCTACATATCGTCCTCCCCATACACCGTCGAAGACCGTATTGGGACCAAAAACCCGTGAAAGACGGCATTGAGAGTTACTTTACTTTTACAAGTATACTAAATAACACAATCGTTTTAACACGACAATTGATAAATAACACAATCGTTTCAATACGGCAATTGAGCCCCGCAGAAATTTCCTAGTTATAATTATATAACTAAACTGCTTTTCTAGAGGCATATTTTGTTTATTTTCAATGTATTTAATTTGGTACTGTTTCATATGGTAATGGTAAAAATGCTTGTATTAGTTATTAGATTAATTAGGAAGAATAAAAAAATCCCAGATTAATAATATTACCACCCCTTACATTTTGATGAATATATATATATATATATAGGACAGATATTATGAAAACTAAGAAAATGTCAAGAATTGCGAAAATTAATTTGGTGTGTTAGATTAAAGTAATCAATGGTTAATAATAAACAGTAACATTAATGTAAATAAGTGAATTCATTTAAATAGAATGGACGACCAACAGGGTATTTCGGATAGCAAGAAACAAATATATAGTACCATCAAGGCTGACTAAAAATCAAAAAATTAAATAAAAACGCACACACATATCACTTCCAGCAAATTAGACGGCTATAAATTAATCAAAATCCATTGATGAAGATTCAATACAATATATTAATCAACACAAAATCTAGATTGAAGAAAAAATTTGTGCTTTCAGTGTGATCAACAAATGATACGTACGGAATTTAGTTAATAGCAATTTCAAATATCATCTTTTTGTATGGATGTTGGTCGTTTATGTAATGGACTGGAGTAATACGTTTTCTAATTAATGTCAAAAAACCTTTAAGTTTCAAACAGATTGTACATGTGTTTTCTTTAATCAAAAACTATTTTTTCTCTTAAACTATGGTTTGTAGATCTTTGATATGCAACAGTTTGTACACACGTTTTTATCTGAACTTGGAGTAATCTGGCTTATTTTGGTCTTAATCGGCTAGTATGCTTATCTCCATTGGCGTTCACCTGTGTTTGTATATGTCATATGTCATAGGAGGTCCATGATCACATGTGTGGTTCGGTGTACACATTTGTATTTGACTCGTTTCACATGTGTTTGTATGTTACAAATGTGATAGACTTATGACTATTTATGAATGGGGCTCGGGATGTATCACGTGTGGTAAACACGTTTATGCAAATGAGTTACAACTTTGTTTCCCTTTGGTTTATCGCAAATGCATATAGTCCACGTGTTAACGGGTTTTTTCTGATTTATTAAATCATTCACATAATCAGATGTGTGAAAATGATGTTGTTATGAGGAACGAAGGTGGAGCAATGAATGAACATCATAGAACCGGAATTAAAGGAAACGCATACTACATGGTGTACGAATCTGTATGTCCCTCGGTTCACATGCGTTTGAAATGGTACAAATGTGTTATGACTATTTGCATACGATGTTCAGCGTGTATCATGAGTCTTCTGTTGCATGACAAACAAAGGAAGTCGAAACACCATTACGGTCTCTTGATTGCGTTATTCAGCTTTTTATAGAGCCAAAATTAAAAGAAACTTATAGTTCATGGAAGTATGAGACATAAACATTGGACTTTTTATATAATATCAGAATGAAAGGTAACGAATATTATTGATTAAATAAAAAATCTAACTTACTCAAAATTCCGTGGTTGTATATGGAAATAAAAGAGAGGATTTTTTTCTTATATGGTGGAAACTGCAAGAGAGATTAGAGGGAGGTGGAGCGATTCAGGGGTTATTTTTTTATTTTATAAATAATTAATCTAATCTTATTTATAAAATTAACATATTAACCTTAAACTTTTTAATTAAATACTAGTTCTCACTGGACAATTTTTATAATTATCATTTTAACTTTTGACTATACATACATATATACATATGAAATTAACTAGCTTCTTTCATATCCATCAATATCCAACATAAATTAATTAATCCGATCCGAACCCATAATTTCCATCACATCGTCACGTGATTATATTTATTGGATCATGAAAATGGAGAGGGGACCAAAATAATCTTAAAAAAACACATGTGATTGATAAAAACTCTTTAGACTATGGTGATTACGTTTCAAATGAAGATACATGCCATCATGCATCGAGTCAAAGTTGTTCACAATGATCATGTAGTTAAAATTTATGAGACATCGCTAGTTTTGTACGTATGCTTAAATAAAATCAATATAATGTCTTTTATATTGGAACTATAATTCTACACGTATAATGCACGAGTGAATAACTTTAAATTTTCAGAAAGGATATACATGCAGCTAGAGGTGGTGACGACCAGAATTGTCCACCGATGTGTTAGGCCGTGTAATAAACTATATTTGCTGGTGGTATATTTTCAAATAAAAGTTCGTATATATCTATACTTTATTATAAAATATACTACCCTTCCATCTTTTTATCACCAATCTACCTTTAAAATATTCAAAGTACCTTTAATTTTCAACACATTTTTAACTCACACACTAAACTACCCGATATATCCCTAAAATATTTTTCAACCATATCTATCCAAATTATCTATTTCCGTTATTCATTAATTTAAATATATTCATCTAATATTACTATAGTACTTTTAATAAAATTATTTACAAAGATACATCCCTTAATCATAAAAAATTATACTACCATTTACATCAAGTACTTTTAGATTAATAACCACATATCGTTACCACCACTACAACCATCACAACTTGTTGCCGTCGCCGCCGCATTACGCGGGTACTCATTTAGTCTTTGTAAAAAATTGAATCAATTTTGATTTTTTGTGAGGTTAATTAAATTAAATAAATTTGAATATTAGTTGCTTTTGAAAGTTGAAAGGTAACTAAGGCCTCATTTTTTTTTTAATTAAGTGTTGAGTGTACTAAGTGGCTGAATACATTAAGGATGTATATATATATATATATATTAAGTAAAATATTAGTAATTTACGGTTATTTTGTTTATTAAGTAAAAAAAACATAAAATCTAACTGAATGATTAAATTCTTAACTATTAAATTTAGTTATTAAGTTAAAAAAAAAAAACAAGGCGTTAATAAGTTCCCTGTATATAAATTTTTAAATTCAAAATATCGATCATTTATATGTTTTACGAAAGAGTTTATTCTTTTTTATTATAAGATGTTATACATATCTGGTCGCGATTTAGAGCAAGAGTAGTGTGCATAAGATTTAATTACTACTATATTTGTTATAAATGATTCTTTTAAAGTAAATTAGTACTTATGATTTGACCAGGTGATTTGAATTAATGGAGACTTTGAAAACTTCTCGAAGTTTGGAACTTGCGATACATTTTATTAAACGTGACTGTATCGATCCGATCCTCTATCAACTTTCATATAGAAGTTGGATAATTTTGAAACTTTGAATTGAAATAAGGATCGACTAAGATTTAAATTTCACATTTGAATCTTAAGCCTTTATTTTTAGGCGCCTGGTATCCCGATCATGATTTTGATAACCCGACCAGATTATTAATGACAGGGATCTCGTTTTTACTCTACCATATTTGCCATTATAGACATGGGGGCCCACACTATTTTAGTGAGGATACCAAAAACTTTGGTTGGGATACACATAGTGTTTTTTAAATCTAAAGGTTACCAACTTTATTTATGAAGTTGATCTAACTTTAAAAAATCTTGATTCAATTCGTATCAATCATATATATATTATGAAAAGGTTCATGTGATAACCATTTGAATTGGAAGAACTATGAAAACATCTACGAGTATATTATAATTTGATGTTAATATGTGAATGGTATATGTGAACATATTCGCTCACATATGAACTATCAAGTTGTAGTTATAATTACCTACTTTCATATGTGAATAATTCTCAAATGACCCTACCCTATATATATATAACCCTTATTTTGATAACCCATTTTTTTTGTAAGAACCTTGAGAACTCTTAAATAATGTATTTGATCACATGTTTTTTTGTTCATTCACATGTGAAACGTTATAAAAATATATGTTGCAGAATTTTTTTTTTCAAAACCCTATATATACTCATTTGTTAACATGTGAATAAAAACGTGAACATATTCATTCACAAGTTCACAAAAGCTATTTTGAAGGTTTTTAAAAAAAGTTTTTTCTACAACATAATTTTTTATATTATTTTACATGTGAATGAATAAAAAAAAACATGTGATCCAATTCATAATATGAGAGTTCTCATAGTTCATACAAAAAAATGGTTCTCAAAATAAGGAAAGTCTATACATATATAGGTTTTAGGTAAAATAAAATAAGTATTAAAATAAAACAAATAAAACAATAGATTTCTCTTTGATGAAAATCACAGTGCATCAATTGTTTCGTGAATCTTCGTGCATCAATTTAACCATGATCTAAGGATCAAAATCTTGTTTTATTTATTTTACTTTAATAATTTTAATAATACTCAACCCCTATATATATAACAAACTTTTATGTGATATCTGTAATTTATATTTAATAATAACTACCAACTCATTACAATTTTCCAGTACATACTCGTGAAAAAGAAATAACTGACAAGTGCCAACTCATTACCACTCAAGTTTTTTACACTTATTCTAAAACACTACTTTGACAACTTCAAAATAAAAATGAAATTAAATAACTGGAAATAGAAAATAATCAAAAAAATACTTTTCGAAATAAAAAAGAAGAAAATAAGCAAAAATAACAGAAAAATATCATTACTGTAGAACAAAACGCGGGGGCTTCAATAGTTTTTGGATGGTCCAGTTGGGCCAACTTACCCACTTCTGATTCGGGCTTGTGAGTGGTGGGTTGTGGGCCGGGGCTTCCCCACTAAAACCACTAATTAAAATCAAAACTATACTACAAACCATTGGGTTAAGGTAAAAAAAAAAGTCTCCACATAAGGACTTCAATTTGAGAAAATATAATTCAAATCTTAAAGTACGAAGTTTTCTTTTAATATGTTATCGTGTCTTTTGATGGACAATTAAGGAGTTTTCCTTCTATTAGGTGTTGGGTGAGGGCTCTCTAACGTAGACCCGATTATGACAACATAACCTAGATTTTTCACTGTATTACTCGATCCGTACCTATCAAAAAAAAATATATATGCATCATACAATATTTATTTATTTTATTTTAAATGCAAATTTTTAAATCACTAATGATGTGTATTATGACGGTGCAATGCAAACTTTCAGGTTTGACGGCGCGTCTATTCTCTTAAATTACAGTGAAAGAACTTTTTTTAACAACATATCTAAACTCTTTTATAATAATTATTCACCCCCTATTTTAGGAAAGGGTTAGAAAATAGTTAGATGAGAAATTACTAGATTGCCCTTAATAAACAATCCATAAGGAAAGGGTTATTAGATATTAACAAAATTACCCTTAATGAATAAATTTACACTTTAAACCTTTATTTTCTAAAATATCACTATCACCATTGTATCAACTTACACGGTTAGACCACTCAACACCAATTGTCGATGTCATCGATTACCACCCATCACCGACACCACTAACCACCGTCGCGACCGCCGCCGCATTACGCGGGTACAATGCTAGTATTATTTTACTAAGAAGAAAGAATTAAGAGAAAATGTTGGTGATAAAGAGTAATAACGGTAGATAATGCACTTTAATTTAGGTGAGATAATATGTAAATAAACATTATTTTTAAACAACATCATTTTTATTTGTATGAGTTTATGTAGGTATACTAATTAAAAATTTGAAACTAAAAAATATATAAAAATATGTATGTAATTTGTTGTCAAAACATTATAATCTGATATGGAAATAGCAATGTGTTGACATGCTTGAAAATGCTCGGGCCACAACAAATCGGTTGGTTGTATACATATAAGGTATTGATTATTTGACCAAAATAAAATGACTTAATTACACTTTTCTTCCCTGTGGTTTGTACCAATTTTTAAAGACCATCCCTGAGTACACGAAATTACGTGTTTCATCCCTGAGTATGGAATTCTGTTAACACTTTTAGCCCACGACCCAAACAGACGTTAGAAATGTGGTCACGTGACTTGCACACTGAGGGTATGTTCGTCATTTCATATTTCCAAAGATGAAAAGTGTAATTAGTTTCTTTTTTAAATCACAATATAAATGAATAAAAATAAAAGAATTACATTTCATCCCAAATTTCTTTTCCAAGACCAAACTACAAAAACTATATGTTATATCACAACATCATTAAAAAAAAAAGTATTTGTGTGTGTATGTACTACCACTGCTCTCTCACCTCTAACGACTCTTTCACCTGGATCTTGGATCGGAGATTAAGCCTATGATTTCGAGATTCAGATCGTGTATTTGAGATCGAAATTATTCCCATCCGGTTAAAACTTCCACTCCGGTGGATCTAACTCTATTTTTTACACTCTTTGGGCCAGAGGTCCCTTCCACTCCGGTGGATTCGGAAGCAGCCTCTCTACTTTATGTAGGGGTAAGGTCTGTCTACATCATACCTCCCCCGTACCCCAGCTTATGCTGGGATTGGGTACCGTTGTCGTTGTCGTTGTCATATAACTACCAGATATGAAATAAGCAAAAGTCAAACTGGGAGCAATCAGGATATGTATATACACCTACCCAACATGAATCGACTCATCCTCATCACTTGAAAACTTTAACATCCCCAGCCACCACATATTGAAAGCTTAAGCATCTACCATCTCTTGAGTAACCTCTACTCACCACCATCTCCAGCCACCACACATTGTTAGTCATCAGCAGGTAGCTATGCCAAGTAACGTAGCGGTGGTTCTTGCCGGAATATTAAGAATTTTTAACTTTTTGAATTTTAGATGTATATACTTTTTGAATTTAGAGTTATTATTATTATTTATAAATAATAACTTTTATTGAAATTTCAAAATTTTACAAGAAATTAGTGGGAGAGCCGCGATACTATCTGGGCCCCACTCCTCTAGCTATAGCAAAACCAATCCTACTAAATATATAAGCAGCCGAACGTGCTACAACGTCATGAGTCACGGAGAACTTTCGGATCCGCTTCAGGATAGTCACAACATCCTTTTCAAGTTCCCCCAAAGAAGAGAATGAGAAGGGAAGAAATCCATATCCAATATCCGCGCACTTAGACTTATATTTGGCGCGTTTACGTTGTGTAGCCTCAACCAATGTTGTTGGGATTTTGATGTTGAATTCACGATGAACCCGATCTATGTTGTTGTTACTTCCATTTTAGTTTGATCAATTAAAGATGAAATAGATAAGTGTTGAACACTGCCATTAATGCTATGTTTTTGACTTGTGAGATCATGACATGTTTTTGTACAATTTGTGGAGGGGTGAAACGCAGTGATGGTAAGGGAAGGTAGTGTCCGTCAAAGCAGTGGTGGAGGTGTTATGTATATATGTTCTTGTTAATATGTTCTTAATAGGTTTTGTTTTGGTATTCTTGTGAACAAGAAGATTATGATATATCTATTTATTATTAATTAAATAAAAAGTAAGAATAAAATGACAAATATACCCTTGGATCAAAAGTGTAACTAATCCCTTTTTAATGTCTTTTTCGGTCATGGACTAAAAGTGTTAACGGAATTTCATACTCATGGATGTAATTTTGTGTACTCAGGGTTGGTCTGTGAAAGTTGGTGTAAACCACAAGGACGCGAAGTGTAATTAACTCCAATAAAATTGGTAACAAATATATGCATTGATATATATATATATATATATATGTTTCAGGTGACATAAAACAAGTATTAAAGTAAAACAAATAAAATAATAGGTTTCTCTTATGTCTTAACTGAAAATCACCGTGCATCAATTGTTTCGTGAATCTTCGTGCATCAATATAACCATGATTTAAGGGTCTATTTATTTTACTTTAATACTTGTTTTACAATACCCAACCCCTATATATATATATATGTAACACTACGTTAAAAACACTCTTAAAATAAAAACGGTGAAAACACTTAAAAACATCATTTTGATTCATTAAAAGTCCATAAAACTAACATAATACATAACTAATTATCATTATTTAAGTGTTTAACAACACATTTATCCGTTAAAATAGGAAAAATCATGATATTTGTTGAATAAATCATTTTGATTAATATGAATCCAAGATGGTGCACAAAACATGCATTAAAGCCCATTAATTGATTTCAGATTATGCATCAATTGATTTTAAATTTGTGGTCTGGTTTTCGGCCCAACCTGCCTCCACTAGGGTTTATATGTTATGATATCAACAGCGACAGTGTTTATATAGTGACTATTGACATGGTATAACAATATTGAAATGAAATGCCCTATTATAACATAATTAAATTGGTTGTAATAATAGATAAAACAACAAGACGAGTAGGGTAATTGAATAATCTCTGTGGTAGTCATGGATAATTAAAGATCATTCTTATTAACTAGTGTGTTTGAATAATATTCCATTTTATTTCTATAAATTGCTGTAGTTATAAATCATAAAAATATGGGGATGATATGATTATGGTTAGTCTTAGAACGAAATGATTGTGGAAGCAGAAATCAATGTTGCCGTGTAGATTAAATTTGACAAAGCAATTGTGAAAATGGAGTAAGCTTTGGGACCAAAATTTACAGGGACCAACTTTGCATTTGATTTTAGCCCTAACATCTAGTTCTTGCTTTACAAAATCATATCGACATCTTTTTATTCATGGTGTACATAACTTTTTAAGCATGTGTGTTGAAAGTTTGAACATACCCTTTTATCAACATACTGTAACTTTTACTAGAAAACTATATATACGATATATGATTATACGGCCTAATCAAATGTTAACGTGAGATTTCTATAATGTTCGGTATGAATGTATCTTTTTGTGTCATCAATCAGCCAAGCGATCAACATTGGTATGGTCATCTATCTATATGCTTTTCACTTATATATTCACTACCCGCAACCTAAAAAAAATAATTACAGATTTACCCAAAGCTGTAAAAATTTTCACCTTTATTGAAATGTAAGGGGAACATAATACCTGATGATAGCGTTGTCGTTATTGTGCATAATAAATTATACATTTTAAAAGGAGTGAAATTTTAATATAAAAATTGCAATTTCTCTATTCACTAACTTAACTTTTAAGACTGTAGTTAACATTTTCAAAAAATGGACACCGGCAAAATGAAGAAAGGGTGATAATTATAAACAAGTTGTCTTGCGAAACAAAAGAATACAAAGAAGGTGTGCCGTCACAATTACGCGAAGGCGTTGAAAAAGGAAGTGAATTACAACATATCTATGTTATCCTTGTCTAAATTTAAGTTAACATTGCCTTTTCCAAAATGCCTCTTATATATTATACGAGAGGGGGGCCCGCACGATGCAGCGGTGATGGTGGTAACGACAAAGGTGTGGCTGCGGCAATTGTGGCGATGATGTGCGGCGGTAAGGGTTAATATGGTTATTTAAGGATTGGAGAATCTATGTTGTAGTTTATTTTATTAAAGGTATTATAGGTATATAGGTAAAGATGTTTAAATTAGTGAATAAATAAGAAGGGTAATATGGTCATTTCAGGTTCTTAATTACTTAAAGGGAAATGGCAGTTTGCTTTATATAGTAGTATAGATATAGATATTACTATATTATCTTTTTTCACTCTTTAAATCTCAACCAATCATTTTTTTTTCTCCTCCATAAATCATTTATTCCTTCAATTCATTCAAAATATTTTATCTTAAAAATCGTATAATGATAAATCATAAAAGTTATATGTGTGTTCTTAAAATTCCATGCTCTTTCATTAGAGATGTCATTCAATATACTTTCAGCGAATTTTTAAATCTAAGAGCGGAGCTCGTACGGCTAAGGCATTTGGCCATCACACTCTATGACTATCACCTTCTATGACCTATCACACTCTATGACCTATTACTTCACCATCTCACCGCCGCAACGCACAGATACTTCCTCTCGTCCTTGTAAAAAAAGAAAGAAAATGTGTATGCATCATGGTGAAGCTTTTCGAACACCTCACTTTAAGTTTATCACCACAATCCAGATCGATCATATACACATACATACATATATCTCTAACAATTTATATTAAATTAAGAGATAAATTTAGATAATAATACCGGTTCAGCTTGTGTGATTATCTTGGTTTTATTCGTGTAAATTCAGCCTCAGCTAATCGCAATCGTTAGGAGGGATTTAATTAGTGGGGTTTTCTCTTGGATATCTAGTCAGTTAGGATATTGGTTAGAATTCCCATCGCTGAATAAGCCCTCCTCTTTGGATAGTAGAGGGCAACTTCTATTCGAAAGTTAAAAGTCGTCATTAGAAAAATTTAAATCAAGAGACAAATTTCTTATAACATATACGTTATCTCATTTGATTCTTTATACTTTAGAAAGTTTCATTCTCGATGATGAACTAAAATAAATATTTTATTCCATTTGCATCCCTCATTATGCTTTAGAAGTTACAATTTCATGCACTATAGTAGATAACTTGTTCCATTTTCATAAACTAAAGTCTTATTAAAGCGATCAACCACCTATAGATGGATTGAGACTATTTGAGGGGACAAAGATTTTTCAATATAAGTTTTATTGTGAACAAATTATTTTTTAGATCAGATACAAAGATTTTTTTCAATATAAACTTTATTTGGAATTGAAGTTGGATATACGTAAAAACATAAAGTTATAAAGTTCAAATTACCGTTAAAAAAATCCCCATTAAAGAGTCTCATCTTTTCAACAACTTGTAAAGTACAATAACTAATTCGAGACTTTCAAAAGTACGATGATTTATATGATACAACCTGTAAAGTTTGTTTATATTTATGGAATTTGTATATGTTAAATAACATATATATAAAGCTCAAACTGATAAAAAGAAATGCATTTCTTATGTCATACACAAATAAATATGGAAGATCAAATCAAGAACGAGTTTGAATACTTGGGTATCTTATTCGTCCCCACTATAACACTAGTTATTAGAGTACTTTTAAGGTGGTAATGGTTTTATCTATTAAAATAATTGGAAGCTAGCTAATGTCTTTTTCATTTATCTTATCCTGATCAATAAAAGTAGTGAATTTGTTATCTATACAATGAATTCTTTCTGTTGTATTTTACCATCAAGATAAACCTTACAACTATTGAACTATATAATAAATCTATAATAATCTTAATCTTAATTAATACATAAAAATGATGTATTCGCTTGTAATGATTCAATTCAATACGCGTGGTTTTCATCAAGGGGGGATGAAATCAAGATCATGAAAGCATGCACACAATTAAATTAACATAGATGAATCATATATGAATGATCATTCCATTACTTACACTTCAACCAACTGTAATAGTTCTTTAAAATGTAATCAACATATATATACATAGTATGTTATGCCTATCTAGAACCAGCCTCCGAGCTCGTATTGAATTATTGATAGTCATTGTGAACATTGCACCTTTCGATTTATATTTTACGACTATGATCTCGTCTCTTACATGATTCGATCAGGTAAATTGTACCATGATTTGTTAGGAATATTATGTCATGTTCTCAAAGTTTTTCACCAACTGTACAAAGTCATGATAAATTATTATATGTACTCTAAATACCTGATTTAAATCATCTTTGACTTAATATTACCTTACATGATTATCTGCTTGGACATTTACAGCAACAATTCAAAAGAAATCCATCCATTCATATTAATTTCTAAAAATAGCACTGTCACCGACTTCATTGTTTGTTTTATTTTGATCAGGTACTAGATTTAGTTATCAACGTACGCAGACTTGCCAAATACAACCATCCAAAATGTTGTATTCATATATGGAAAATGTTAAATAAAGCCTTCAGGCTTTACTTAACGTGCATAAAAAAGTTGTATGTTTCCATATCAAAAACCCACCCCTAAATTTTATGATAAGTATACAACTATTTAATGCATCTTAACGAAAGCCTTAAGGGCTTGATTTAGCAAAACCTTCATATATATCCATTTGAAACTTTTTATTTTTGAGGGGCCACTTTAAGGACCAAGAAACGTGGCTTTGGGATTAATGTTGATGATGACTTGCTAGCTCATTCTAAACGGCAAAAGCAAAAAGACTAATACATATAGACATACAATTCCAGGAAGCTACGATATAAGAATTTAACAATCTTTCTTTAGAAAATATATATGGAAAGTGATGGAAAAAGTTAAGTTACAACAAATAAAGGGTTTTGTTAAATACGGGCTTTCGTTAAGGGGCATTAAATAGTTGTATAGTTACTATAAAATTCAGCCGATAGAACTTTCAAGTTTTAATATGGGAAAGTATAATTTTTTTATTTACGTTAAATACAACCCTAAGGGTTGCGTTTAACATTTTCCTAAGACAAATGTATAAATAAATCCTTGTAAATAAATAAATGTGCGTCTATATATAAGAAACAAACTTGCCATATGCTACCTCATTATTTGTTTTCATTCCTCTGCCTGAAAGAGCAAAATGCAGAAAATGCATCTAAAGGTTGTACTTTGCTTCTCTTTGCTTCTTAGGATCGGATTAACCACTATCCATGCAACACGTACAAGCTTTACCACGACAAACGACCAGAGGGTCGGCTCAACATTTCCTAGCATGTATAACAGGAGGAGCCTTTTGGAGAATGGACTCGGACGCACTCCACAGATGGGGTATGTACATATTGTGTCTGATTCTGTGGTCTTTAACCATGCACTTAACTCATTACACCTACTATATCACTTATATAATAATTCTTCAATTGCTTGATCGTTACCACGATCTCATATGCTGACCTTAACCATGACCAAGGTTTGCCGGATGTTTTCTGCCATAACATTTATCTTCAACAAGTGAAATTTGTATTTGATATCGATAGACAGTTTTCATCATTAATGTGTATTACTTTTGGGATGCCATGTTATCAGGTGGAATAGTTGGAACCACTTTGCTTGTAATATCGAAGAAAAACTAATCAGGGAAACAGGTAAATAATTTTTAACTAGCTTTTTTACTTAGCATCTTTTTAACAGTACTACAATGCAAGAATTCTGATAATACTCATTTTAACTTAATATAGCGGATGCAATGGTATCAACTGGA
Organism: Erigeron canadensis; assembly: GCF_010389155.1. Taxonomy (NCBI): domain Eukaryota; kingdom Viridiplantae; phylum Streptophyta; class Magnoliopsida; order Asterales; family Asteraceae; genus Erigeron; species Erigeron canadensis. The sequence continues at coordinate 37,872,237 of NC_057766.1, forward strand.
CTTGCAGCTGCAGGCTACAAATATGTCAATCTGGGTAAAAAAACACACTGTCTACTTAATAATGCTGTTATGAATAGACAAGATTCCTGCATTCATGTGGTGGGCCGTATGATATCCTATCAAGATCTACCAAAATAATTTTCAATATATAGAATTGGATAATCTTATTTTTATATATTTCATTTTTATGGTGTTACAACATGTGTCTTGTAACATACAAACATATGTTACAAAAACCAATTTATTACTGTTCTTATATACTTTATTTTATTTTTATAAAAAAGGCAAACATCCATATAACTTCGTACATAACTAAAATCCGTAATCACAAAATAAAATCTTAATTTTCTTTTGTTGACGAGTCAACTCAGAGTATCAAAAATTCAAGATAGAAAAATAGTACTGAATTGTTTCAATATATATTTGATGAGCACCTATTTCTTTTTATTTGGTAACAAACTGTATTAAGGTTATTATTATACTCCCAAATGTCTATAGGCCTATAGCTATTTTCTATAAGAAAATCAAATCATCAAAGTATTTGTTTATTTTGCAAGCTGAATATTTTTTAGCATTCATTATTAAGTATAAGACCTTTGTTCTTCTTTGTGTATTGTTTTGTAGATGATTGTTGGGCTGAACTAAACAGAGATTCAAATGTAATTCTCCATCTATCTTATTTTACTTGCTTACATTTTATATTTTTTTCAACTAGTCTTAATAAATTACTTATTATTAAATTATTTAAGTAAATATTTATCATCAATGTCCAGGGAAGAACTTATACAGTTCATGTATAAATTATTTGTCCTTATTTGCATCAGTCTATCATTGTAGGGAAATTTCGTTCCAAAAGCATCTACATTTCCATCTGGAATCAAAGCATTAGCTGATTATGTTCATACCAAAGGATTGAAGCTTGGAATTTACTCTGATGCTGGGTATATCATCTAAATATCTAAGACTTAGCAATACTATTAATTACTTAAATCTGCACTTGTTTTCTAATCCTAATCGCCATTTCTCCTTTTCTTGTTTTTGAACAGAACTCAAACATGTAGTAAGCAAATGCCGGGATCATTAGGCCACGAAGAACAAGATGCGAAAACCTTTGCCTCATGGGTACATGTCTTCTAACCTTTCCATGAAGATTCTTAGTGTAGGTATAAAATTTATTCGACATAAACTAATACCTGATTATGTTCTTTAATACAGGGAATTGATTACTTAAAATATGATAATTGCAACAATCAGGGTATAAGCCCAAAGGATAGGTACATTTTGGTCTAGACATTTATATTGTATTTTATGGGATTTTCTTTGTAATATAACTTATATTGGAATGGGTGCCTCTCTTGTGACAAAAGGTATCCAATAATGACAAAAGCTTTGCAGAACTCAGGAAGGGCTATTTTTTATTCTCTATGTGAATGGTTAGTGTCATTGGCTATATAATCACATAGTAAAAGTTAAACGTAATATCCAAAAATGACCAAAAGATAAATTACTGTCATAACACATAATCAGGGGCCAAGATGATCCTGCTACTTGGGCACATGCAGTTGGCAATAGCTGGAGAACGACTGGAGATATATCTGATAATTGGGACAGGTAATGTATACTATTATATCAAGAAGTTGTCAAAATATAATGTATTTTTAAAAAAAAACTTTCAACTTCATAAAGAGTATAACGATCTAACACGATCTATGATTTAAATGTATGATTTTTACAAGTTCGGTTACCATTCTAAAATTCATAGAAACTACAATGCTCTAAATGAAAAACAACACATGAGTAACATTTCAAGTATGTACGTATATTCTTTGATAACCTCAACCTTTCTAAATATATAAATCTTTTATCATAACGTAACTGTTTACTACAGCATGACTTCACGGGCCGACGAAAATGATAAATGGGCGGCTTATGCAAGACCTGGAGGGTGGAATGGTAAATTATGTTTATGCATCTTATGATAGTAACTATCTTATAGTCATAAGATAGTTTAAGAATTCTTAAGCTTGTGTTTTTTGTGTTTTAGACCCTGACATGTTAGAAGTTGGCAATGGAGGAATGACAACAGAAGAATATCGTTCGCATTTTAGCATTTGGGCATTAGCAAAGGTATGTAAGCTGTTCTAAAATATATGGTACTTACATATGAGAATTTTATAAAAGCTTAAGAGGGATCGACTATACTTTAGGCACCTCTATTGGTTGGTTGTGATGTACGATCAATGAGCAATGCAACACTTGCAATACTTAGCAACAAGGAAGTTATCGCTGTGAATCAAGGTCAGCGAAAATCCAAGAGACTGATATACATCTTTTTTTCTTTTTAATCTCTTGGTAATTTACAACTTATCTGGATGCAGATAAACTTGGAGTTCAAGGGAAAAAGGTTAAGAAGAATGGTGACTTAGAGGTAGCATTCTATGTTAATTGTTGGTTGATTTCAAACCAGAGCAATGTTGTTAGAGCAACTTGTGCATTGTATTATCTCTATTGTTTACTACATAAGATAGAATCGAAATAGAATTGACAAGATAAAATGCAGGTTTGGGCTGGTCCTCTTGCACATGGAAAAGTTGCTGTAATCCTATGGAACAGAGGAGGTTCAACAAGTCAAATAACCGCTTATTGGTCTGATATAGGACTCAAATCAACGACAGTTGTTAAGGCTCGTGACTTATGGGCGGTAAGACTTTCAAAGAGACTATTCTGTTATCCTAAAGTGATATATTAAGTCATTCTAGCATGCAGTAACAACATCTCGCACTTGTATATTTCTGCAGCATTCAACTCGCAAATCAATCAAGGGGAAAATCTCTGCAAGTATAGGATCTCATGCATGTAAAATGTATGTTCTTACTCCACAATAAGGAGTTAAGGAACATGATTGATCAAATGCAAATTTTATTTGAAGGGGTCATACTGTAATAACCTGTTATAGGAATAAGATTTGGGAAAGCAAAACCAATTCAATTTCATATGAAACAAAACTATATTTGAAAAGGGAGAAGTGCCCTTTCGTGGAAATAAAAACAAAATGGGAAATGCGTTATATTGTTCCATTTGTGATTCGTTAACAATCATATGTAGTACAAAGTGAAGTTACACGGGTTCTTGGAATTTGCATGAACTCACATCTTAATCAGCATCCTCTGTTTTTAAACTGATCTTAAGAGAAAGATAACAGTTCAAAGGGTATATATTTCATATCATTATAACGGCTTTAAAAATTTAATAACATTAAGAGAAAGATAGCAGATGACCTAAGAGAAAGATAGCAGATAACCTAACATCCCAAATACGTTTAATTATATAGTTATATCTTCGATATAATCGGTCCTTACAGGTGAAGGTTTAAACGTATAATTTGAAATTCATCTTTGGTTTTCCTTTTAAGGAGATTAATAATTGAGGATGTATAGATACGAGTACCATGTATAGGTGCTACGCTTGCCATTTCCTAGCTCACTAGTTGTTTTCTGTCTAAAAGAGGGAAATGAGAAAAGATGCATCTAAGAGTGGTACTTTGCTTCTCCTCCTTCAGTCTAAGCATCAGAACTACCATTATCGATGATTCGATGCAGCACATAGCCACATACAATCTTTACCAGTACGTTCTTACTCCACATTAAGAACATTAGAAGACATGATCAATCAAATGCAGATTCTATTTTAGGAGATCATAGATTAACACCCGTCACAAGAATAAGATTTGGGAAGGAAAACCAGGACATTTTTCATGAAGCAAATAAGATAAGTTCGAAGGGACACATTCTCTAGGGACTTCCAATATTTTTTTTAATTAGGAAATGCTTTTCACTGTAAGTACTGAGGTCATTTTGATCCTACTGTGTGTGCGATTCCTAAACAATCATATGCGGTACAAGATGAACTTACATGGGTTTTTGGAACTTCCCATGAACCCAGACCCTATGCATCGTCTTCTGTTTACGTCGATTCACTGACTTCACGCAGCAATAATCAAGCTCAACCTGCAAAAAACGTGCTCCACAGATTAATACTGCTTACATACAAGGCTATATTACACTTACGGCGCGTTTGGTTCACAGAATGTTTTTGGAAGGAATGGAATCTTTTGAAGGAATTGGAATCTGAAGGAATGGAATTTGACGGAATGTTTTTCATTTTTTGAGATCTCAAGTAACGGAAGGAATGAAATTCCTTCCTCCATCCCCATGGAATGGAGATTCCATCAAATGATGTTTAAAGAATTGGAAACATTATTTTCCCCAGATGACATATGGCTATCATGTAACAAAAAATTAGTAATATGACTTATGTTTAATGTAAATAAATAAGCAAACCATAAGGAGATACATTGCTGTAAACCAACCGCAGCAAAAAAGATCATTACCTCTATGAAGCCAACACCTAGAAAGAAATCTCGTGCACAATCCAAAGAAAAGAAATACGAACGGGTACCATCCGAACGTTTGTATTCCCTAAATCCCACTCTTTGTTCAGGCTCAAATCGAAGCATGGTCATGTCATAAAGACCTGAATCAATCCACATCATATTTAGCACACGCCACAAAGAAACACTCAAACAAGACGGTTAAAGATCGTATCATGTATAAAGTAGACATTTACATATGGATCATGTCATAAAGACCTGAATCAATCCACAGCATATTTCACATATTTCACATTTACTGAGCATTACCATAATCCCTGAAGAAGAGCAGTCCACCAGGTTTTAGAACAGAGAAGCACTCAGCAACAGCCATAGACATCCTATCAAATGGTACAGCTGAGAGTGTAAAAATCTGCCAAATTACACATAACATAAGTTGAAGACATTAGAATTATTGTATATTTTGAAGAGTAAGGGACATAATACCAATGTAATGAAATCCACACCACCAATACAGCACTCACTTTCCTTCAGTGAAGTTATATCAGTAATATTTCTCTCATTACAGTCAAAGCCTGAAAGAGAAATAGAAAAGAAAAAGAAACAAAAAGATTAGTCCATTTAGCAAGTAGCAGTTTGTATATATATTAGGGGTGTTCGTGGTTTGGTCTTTACCCGGTTAAACCGTAAACTGAACCGTTTAAAAAACCGAAAAAAAACAAACCGTTTTTGAATTAGGTTTTGGGTTTGGTTTGTAGCCAAAACCGAATTATATATTTGGTTTTTGGTTTGGTTATGGGTTTATGATAATGAATTTGGTTAAACCGAAAAAACCGAATAACTTATATTCCTTTTATGTATTATCAAAAATATTTAATACATATATACTTTTTTGTATGGATAGTTATTAATGTATTTTTTACTTTTGTTTTCTATTTGTTTATTATATTGATTTCTTCTGAAATTAGAATAATTCAATTGACAAACAATGTAAGACTTGATAAAAAAATTTTAATAAGGATAACAAATAAGAGTTTAGTTGTTTCAGTTATGTTACTAATTTTTTCATATTGTATTTGAAGTCTAAATTTACTATTTCGGTGAAAATTGAAATTATTTTGGTTGAAACACAACCTAGACAAACAAAAATTGTGAATTTGTGTTTTTCATATTTGGTTTTTTCAGTTTTAAACCGAAACCAAACCAAATTCTAACTTGGTTTTTGGTTTGGTTTTTTCATTTTGAATTAGGTTTTGGTTCGGTTTTGGTTTTGAAAAACAAAAATAAAAAAACTGAAAAACCCGAACCAAATAGACCGAATAACCGAACCGATGAACACCCCTAGTATATATGTTTATATGAGCATAGTTTTAACCACCTGTAAGAAACATATTCTGCTTTTGTAGAGATGTTTCATAGCAAGAATCACATAGCAGCCACTTTGGGAGCGGAGAAGTAGAAAAATCCCAGCAGAATGGATGAAAACGGGTTTTAGCTGAAACCACATTGGAAGCATTTATGTTTTCAGTTGACCTCTCAAGCGCCTCTGTACTACAATCACATGCGTATACAATGACGTTCTCTTTGCAACTACACACCACCGGGGGGGATCACAAATTCACAAAAAATTCAATGTGTATTAAAAAAAAGGTGTTCTTGTGTTAAATTTAAATAGACAAAGATACAAGAATGAGTACCACATAAACAAAGCACATATATGAATTACCGTAAGATTGGTAGAGCAGTACTTCCATTACCACACCCAATTTCTAATACCTTAGAATACCCCTCTTCACAAGGAGTTGCTAGTTCGGGGAATTCCTTGAACAAATACCGTCTCTCCTGCACAAACAAAGTAAGCAATAGAAATTGGGTGTGTTTAGTTGCAGAATTTTTTCCAGTTCTCCATCTAAGTTCTTTAAGAAAACCAAGGTGTTTACTATCTCTAGAAACATATTGAAAGATTTGAAAACAGGCTCATATTTATTCATTTTTGAGTTCAGAGTACCCCTCCACTTCTCTACAACTATAAACTCCACTTTTTTTACATGTAGAGCTGTTTGGCTCAGCTTATTAAGGGGGCATATTAGGTTCTTAAGAGCCTAATAAGCTTCATTATACTAATCCAAACAGCTTATCGGCTTATTTACCTTAATAAGCTGATCTTTAAAAGCCAAAGATGTGGAGCATTATTATATTGGCTTAGTTAGCCTTAATAAGCTTTTTGCTAATAAGCATAAGCTCAACAAAAAAAACCAACTGGGTTGGATCAGTGGTTGGAGCTCTTGTCTCTGAAAACAGAGGTCAAGGGTTCGATCCTCATGCCCAGTAAGGCTGGAGGTCCTTTTCTACCTTTGGTAGAACCTGGAAGCAGCCTCTCTACCTTTGGTAGGGGTAAGGCTGTCTACATCTCAACCTCCCCCATACACCGTCGGAGACGGTAATTGGGACCCAAAACCCGTGGAAGACAACATTGGGAATTACTTTACTTTACTTTTTAAGTATAAGCTCAACAAAAGAAGCTTACACAAACACGAAACACCCAGATCCTTTTTTTTTTTTTTGAAGAGCTTAATGGCTTATTGGTGTAATCTAAACACATAAGCTTCATTTTAATGATTCTTTTTACTAAAAAGCTTATAGCTTTAAAGCTTACTTAAGGCTTAAGCTCCAACCTCAATAGTGAAACAAACTCTTTATGATTTGATATTTATACGTGTTTTTTATAAATTATCTTGAATCTAAACCTAGTAACCAATCCAGTATAAACTTAGTTGATAAGAGTAATTAATCAAAAACAATTATATACATACAGATAGATAGATAGATATAATAATGGGGGTAGTGGAAAGAAAGAAAGAAAGAAAGAAAACCTTAAAGAATTTGCCGGTAGAGTGACGAGCGTGAAAGTGATTCCAAGAATCATCATTATCAGCGGAATGATGAGTGGTGGCGGTGGTGGTGAAAGGGAGAAGATGATGGGAGTGTGTGGGATCGTTGTAAACGCGTTCCCGCAGCTCCTCCCAATCAAAATCATTCGAGTAATACTCCGTTTCTCCTTGGCTCCTACTCATCAGACTGGCTGGCCGGGTGGTGTACTATGAAATCAATTCACCGGCAGTTTTAATTGTTAAGCAGAACGGTTAAACCGGAGATTTTTATTAGTTAGCAACTTTAGTAATATTGTCAAGGGTCAACGTTTGCAACTTTAGTAATATTTGTGGAATTCATTAATTGGGCTCGGTTTGACTCGACCTAATATTTTGTATTAGCTCCACTCAATAGACATGATTTGGCATTTGGCGACACTATGTTAAGATACATACCACAAAGATTTGTATAAACTCATTAAGATTCACAAGCTTAACAAGGTGAATCTTAACCAGCTCATATTTTTGATACTTGAGTTTGGTTTGAATGTATACTTGAGTAGCTCAGGCTTAACTCAAACTAAACCAATTCGATTTAAAGTATTATGTGAGCCAATCTTAATAGCTTATGAGTTAGCTAGCACACAAGGTTACAATGTGTTTTCTTTTTTCATTGAGTCATGATCCTTAAATTTTTCAGTTGTGGAAGCTAGCTCTCAAAAGACAACTCACTAATGAGGTCTTACCGACCATCAAAAGTAGGCCTAGTGACATGATGGCGCCTGCAAAAATTCTCACGAATATAGACAAAAGAATGCTCCGGAGGGATGAGAATAAGCTCAACAGTTCTTTGATTAGATGAAAGATAATTCTCACGAATGGAGACAAAAGAATGCTCAAGAATGATGAGAATAAGCTCAACAGTTGTTTTATTAGATAAAAGATAATTCTCACAAATGGAGACAAAGGAATGCTCAACAGTTGTTTTATTAGATAAAAAATGACATCCTTCTTAAAAACATAGTGGAACTTCACTATTTAGCACTTAGATGAGTGTTTCCGAGAATGACCTCATACTTCCAAATCAACCAACCCACTTCCTCAACAACTAAAAGGCGTTCCCGATGAGCTCATAAGAGAAGTCAAAAAACACGACATAACAGAAAAATTCCTCATAAACTGGAAATATAGAATGGTTCCTTGTAAGATATGGTACTCGAATGAATACTCTCTTTTCTTCATAGGTATACAAAGACATTTATGTATCACGGTAAAGAAAAATAAATACTCGTAAATAAAATGCAAAGACAGCAAACTTAATCTGAACTAATTCTAAAATGAATAAATAATTATATGAATTATATCGCTTGAGATACACTAAAAGAACAGTCTTTGAGTAGTCCGTATCACAATTACCCTTTACACGCTACCAATACTTAATTGCATATTCAAACCTATATAGGTTACGCATATAAGAAAAAGAAAAGAAATTTACACAATTCAAATATGATTTAGGTACAATTAACTAATCCAAAGTTATGCAAAAGTAAGTTGAAAACAAGTGCTATATGCTACTAATTAACTGCTAAGAGTACGTACACATCAAAACATTTAATATGAAGTATGTTCTTGGGTTAACTGTACAATGATGATGCATTGTGTTATAGTAACTTCCCACATATCCTGCACAAAAGAAGCAATTATATCCACCAGCTAGTTAAAACCCCAATTATCCACACTTCAAAGCGTTTCAGTCTTGAAAATGATCATAATCACCATTCTTCGGTGACTGCTGTGCCCCATGATTCACTCTTCCTGCAAAACCAAAAACGTGACACCAAACCATTAAACAGACCCAATTAAACTAGTACTTAGAAAAATGAGACGTTTGAAATCTAAACATCTTATTAGCCTTTTAATTAAGGGGTAACGCAAGTTAAACTTCAAAGATTATGTGCATACCTGAGAAGTCATAGCCAGCAGTGTTCCTAGAGTCATTATTACCCCTCCAGTCCCCAACAGGCATATTCCGATTTTGGACCATGAATTGGTACCCATCGATATTTTGTTGCTCATCGCTGCCACCTACATTTCTTCCAGAAGAATCGGGGGGTGATAGAAAGCCTAAGTTTGAAACTGATGGCGACCCAACATTTGGTGATGGCAGCTTATTGATAGAAGCGTCACTCCTGATAATAGTGGCAATTTCTTTCTTACTATCGACAGAAAATGTTCCAACAATTACCTGAAAAATAAAATTCAAAGATTAAACTTAGAAAACAGAACGACGTGGCATCTCAATTCTCAAGTAGAGTGCACAAGTTTTATTCTTGGCATAAACCCCTAGTGGACATGGAGGTTCACCCGCTATGACTCTAGACTCGCAAAGCGAGCAGGACCACCCAAGCTCGTAATAGTATAAAAGGAAGATATTATCACCTGCACTGGGCCTGCAGCTATCACTGGCCCATCTATGCTACCTCCTATGATTTGACCGTCATTACTTGATAAACACACACTTAATCCACCCGTGGTACCACCGAAATCAGAACGTACATAAGATCCACAGAGTGATAGGATGTCAAAACGGCCCTGATAATTCATAGAAACCATACGCATCAATTCATGATTATTTCATGTTCTGAAAAATACAAATGAAGAGCTTGTTTACCTCATAAGAAATGTTGCCCCCGGATGTGGCTGGCTGGCGAAGAGATGCATTAGATATTGAGCCAGATGCCGAGAGGACACACATCTCTTGCTTGCTTTGTTGTAGAAACGACATAATTTTCTGGCCGATATCCTATCAAGATTTTAACAGATGACAAAAGTAAAAATTGTGTCATTCAATATATATTCACAACAAAAAACGCAACAGTTGCACTTTGAATACACGAGTATATATATATCCCAATATACAAATAAATAAAACACGGAATATATGACAGTATGAGGTACATAAGTATAGGTTCATATTTCATACCTCTCCAGCATTAATAGAAATAACATGAGGTGTAAAACCTTGGCCTGTGTTCCCTGACAGATAAAGAAAAGCAATACTAAGTTTTCATTCATGGTCTGTTAAACAGATGACACTGCGGATAAAGGTTATAATTTATAAACCATATGCAAGTACATAAACCATCTATGTTTCATTAAGTAGCTCATCTTAGCAGACAATTTAATCACTTGGCAGCCAGCTACAATCAATAATGAACAGCTTTTGCAAATACTCCCAAAACAATACATTGTCCTACACTTAATCAGGTACAATGATTTAGAAAGTGATTCCATTAGTTTAATTAGGGGGGAACAAAAAGGTGAAAAGTTCACATACAAAACAAACACAACTATTTTGCAAATGAAAAATTGCTCTACTTTTTAAGATCTTACACAAGAACTTTACATATATAAGCCTACATAGTTTGAGAAAATGATGGTTGCTACTTGTAGTAACAAAGTCATGTGTTTCTAAAGGTAAATAAGGAATTATATATGTTTTAAAAATAGCTAGAAAACCATAAATAATTATTGTTCTATGAACTTGCCTTGACTAAATTAGGTGAGCATAAAGCCATAAAGGTCTATCATATAGTCATTTTCCAAGTGTAGCTAACTAGCTCTTTCTTAATTTAAAAACTAAAAAACAGTCCAACTTCTGCAATGCATGCTAAAGTACAATCTACGGGTCCGTTTAGTACCTATAATGTTCATTAAGGAATTGAAATCTATCAAAAGAGTTGGAATCTGAATTTCATTGGAATTCTAGTCTTCCATCCAATTGGCTAAGGAACTTGAATTCCTTCATACGATGGAATATGAAGGATTTCAATTCCTTTCCTTTGTTAACCAAGCAGCTCATGGAATGGAGTTTGATTTCCATTCTGTCAAGTAAACATGATATCGAATGGAACTCAAGTTCCAACTCCATCAAACTCCATGGGATTATATAAACCAAACAAGCTATAAGGTCTTGGTCTATTTTATACCTAAAGAATTAAAATGCATATACTTATTTATATGGAAAGTTAAATCAATGCATTAAAACCATACTAAGTCACATGAATGTGTTGCTGCTGAGCACAAATTAGCCGTTGTAAAAAAAGTCACGTAAATGTGTCAAAAACAAGGCTAAATATATGTACATACACAAGAAAAACTTGGTAATACAGTACAAATGTAACTAATGCATGGTGTAAATCATGAAATTGCTATATATACTGTAGTTTGTGTTGTACAAATGACATGCCTAAAGAAAGAGGGAAGAAGGTAAAAACACAATATTGATATTACATATAGATACATTCCGCCCTTTACATGTACACCATGCAAATATTATCCTTGCAAATAAATTGCAATGGTATAATGCAAACTCTTAAAAAACATATATTCATACAAGAAACACTTTAAAACTCATATTCACTTCAAGAAATCACAAGGGTATAATAACTAGTATATGAGAATTTCATTCTTTTATATAAATAAATTAAAGGACTAAAAAGAAACACACACCAAGTGAAGATTTCTTGAAAGAAGAACCACCCACTCCTAGAGATAATTCTTTCTTTCTTGAAGGAGACAACGGCGGGACAGAAGTTGACGGAGAAGATGAAGACGACAGTCTTTTGGCCGCCGCAGCCTGCTCCGGTGTACCGTACTTTCTGGGTCTACCTCTTTTCCGCCTTACACCGGTTTCTAAAGGAGATGAGACAGCAGAAGGTGCAGAATGATGTGGATAAAGCATTTGAGATGGTCTGGGATCATTGTTGGTGGTTGGTAACATGCCATTGTTGATGGTGGTCGGAGGTGGCGGTGGATGTGGGTGGCGTTGTGGTGGTGGTGGTGGCTGCGGTTGTGGGTGGTGGTGGTGATAGTAAGAGCCAAGACCAAGGTCATCCGGTTCCATTAGCATATGGTGGTGGTGTGATATGGAATAAAAAGATTTTATTTATTTTTTATTTGAAATTTTTGATTTTTCTTTTTGTTATTGTTTTTTTCTAATTTTGAGGAATATGGATTGGGATTGAGTGTGTTTTGTTGGTGGTTTTTTTACAGTTTTTTCGGATGAGGTTTTGATCCTCTGCCGCATGATTCGTGGGTGTGTGTTGATAGTTGATTGAGTTTGACCCCTTTTCAGTCTTGATGCACAAGATACTCACCAATATTCAAACTAATTCAACTCTTTTAGAATTTTGTCAATATTATTATTAATTTTTAGTGACAAGTTCTAAAATATCGTACATAAAAGATAACCCTTCTTAAAATGATCGACCTCTTAATTTATCCTCCTATATGATCATGTGGGATGAGACTATGATAGAGAATTAATGAATTACATTTGACATTAAGTTTAGGTTTTAAAAGGATTAATCATTTCCTAAAATAATTTCTAACTACTATGAACAATAATTTAGTATGATTTATTCATTTATACATACTTCTTCGTATTAGAGGCATGCATACAATCAGCAAAAACATCGACACTATTTATCAGCAAATCGGTTCTTCATCATCTTTATCGGTACATTTTGAGAAGGGGTATCGGCAATCAACATCGGTCATATAAACCTGATGCTAGTTAACATTTAGAGTTTTTCTTTTTTTTTCTTTTCAAATTTTTTAAACCTTTTAAGTTTTTACCCCTTTTTTACTTATGCAATATGCTAAAATAGTAAAATCTTACACTTTTACTACTCGTAAATAAAATACACAATACATTACTTAATTAAAAAACATTTTACTTTTATTAAAAACACGAAACTAAAAGCATACTTGGTAGAGATAAATGAAAAACAAAATACATTAATCAAGGTTTTATTTATGAACTTTCTCGAGGAAAATTCTCAAATCCTTGACATACCAAGGTTTTGGTCCAGGTGGACACTTAATTTCATCGATGCTTTTGTATTCACTGTAGTTTTGAAAATACATTTCTACCTAGTTGGATTGCTCTTCCAACGTGTGACTAACAGACCACATGTTTTTATTAGTGGTTTGTAACCTGTTGAAATCTCCTACAAGTAGGTAAATAAATATTATTCTTCAAGTTTGGAAACCTTATGCTTGGGTGGCTGTACTTTAAATATCTTTACCCTACACCAATTCCGTTTTTCCTTTAGTTTTTGCATCAATTTTGACATTCGGGCTTAAAGGAGGTCGTACTCTTTGATATCATCCGTGATAATTAAGTGTCTTTATCGCGTCGACGGTCATACGAGGTCAGTGAACATTGTTTGAAGAAGAATAAGTCATTTGAATGTAAAAGGTAAAGTAAAACGTTATAGTAAAAGACTAAAGATGATTGTGAACTGTATGGTGAAATTCACTTTATTTGAAAGTGACATTAAGTTTTAGTTGTTCAGTACTTCAATGTCAAGGTGTAAATACTTTGAAATTTTGAACGAACCCTCCAATGACTTAATACGTAATTATTTTTGAATAATTGGTTGTTTCAGAAACTAAAAGTATAACTATTTAAAATTATATTCGTTTAGGGACTAGAAGTGTTAAATAATTTTGACACTACACCACACATTTTGACAGTTCTTTAACGAAAAAAAGTTATAGACCCGTGCTAAAATTTACCAAATTTTGACAAGTTGACACCATACCTTTCTCTCTTATAATTAGCAAAATCTAGTAAATTAAAAAGTATTTATATAACAAGAAAGAAAACAATGTGTTACACATCTAAGTTAGATATGACAAAAAAAAATTAAAATGTGTCAAATCAATTTTACATGTAAATGTGTTTATATATCCCTCAAACATTTATTAGGTATATGACATAGTTTTTTTCTAAAAATAATATTTCTTTATTCCAATTTAAATTTTTTATTTTGATTTTTGAAATTTTTTCTTTCGTAATTATGACCGTAATTTTTGCTTTTGTGTTATATAACACTTTAGGAAAATGATAATGACAGCCCTAACAACTTATTACATGCATAAAAAATACTATAGTACTTTATGTATCAATAACTACCATTAAATTTACCATTAAATTTTCACAAAACAAAATACAAATTTTAATGTATCAAATTAATAGTCCTAAATAGTGCTATTAACAAAACCCTATAAATTAAGCCTTAAATGTATTTTTTTAATTTAATTTTCATCAAAGTATTATTTTTAAACATTACTGTTAAAATTAGAAAACAAAGATTCTAGCAAATTGATTTTGTACATTTAAATTGGTACACATTACTCGTACATTTACAATAATTAGATTCACCAGAATCCACCAAATCTGCCACCCCCGTTATTCCCTTCTCAAAATCAAATCGTTGATGCACCAGAAGAAAGAAGAATAAAAGTTGATGGTCAGTTCATTCTTTTACTAGATCTACTTTATGTTCCTTACATTTACAGTTTATCTTGATTCTTGTGGACAGTTTATAAACTGTATCGATCTATATGCTCACTACTTTATGTGCTTTGGTTTTATAATTATGCTTTTTGTGTCGGTGCAATTGAGCACTTAACTGATAGTTATATCAGCATACACAATCACTTTTCAAAAGATTGCATTTTGGGTTTAAAATGACATGTTTTTTTTTTTTTTTGGCATTTCTTAAAAAAAATCTTTCTGCAAATAAGTTCATATCGCCACTGGCGACCTGGCGTGTAGGTCAGTTGGTAATGAGTGTAGTCATTTTGATACATATAGCACAAGGTCACTGGTTGAAGCCCGGGTATGCCCCACATTATGGATAAGCTGCCGATTTTGGGCCGGTTTGGGTTTCTCGTGATAAACCTTTGCTACAATTAAAGTTCAGCAAATTTTTTTGAGTTAAAGTATCTAGATTTATGAGTTGTTAAGGAAATTCATTGAAAATGACTATTTATGACAAAGAAAAGGAGCTGGCTTTTGAATTTTGGGAGTTACATTGTTCATTTATCAAACCACATGCGAATAATAGATGTCAAATTTATTGATAATCCGCATAATAACAGGCTAAATAGTTAACTCGTTAGAGTACGACTAAGCCATTAGGGACCAAAGAGCTCTTGACTTGGTTGTATTCCATATGACCCATCAACTAAGTTGTTGTGAAAATGTATGGACCTGTATTGAACGGAACAAAGCCCTACTAAAAGATGGTTCAATAACTTTTTAAATCAGTTCACATATTAATAGTTACTAATCCTAATTATGAATCATTTCGTTAATAATTCATGCAAACTTGCTATGTTTTATATTTGATAAGCACAATTCTTTGTACATTTGTTTGTTTACAGGAGAAGGAATCAAAGAAGGAAGCTTTTAGGAAGTATTTAGATTCTAGTGGTGTCCTTGATGCTTTAACTAAAGGTTTCTTGTTTTATCTTATAACCGTGTTCATATATCTTCTTTTTTTCACTATATGACCTCCTTTGACGTGCCATAAATGTGTAATGATGATTTGATTTGATATAAAACTTATGCATAATATTGCAACCAGATTCACACTTCACAATCATTTCTTGATATTTCATTATCTTGGCAATCTTTTCAAACCTTAAATGCAATATGCCTCAATTACTGAAAACCGAAGCACACTGTTTTGAGAAGACATTACAGAATACAGAGTTGTGGTGATAGTTAGCTAGTGTTCAAGAACATGGATTACAGGGTCTGAAATATGGACTGCATCTCGCCGTTACATGCTCACTTTTAAAATTTTTATTATATGCAGTTCTTGTGGCTCTATATGAACAGAATGACAAGCCATCCTCAGCTGTTGAGTAAGTTCACGTCTTTGAACTACTTGATTTCTCTTTTTGTATTAAGTATGCATACTTTGTGTAATCTTAATTTGTAGACAATCCTTCATTTTTCTTGATATTTTCACCCATCATGTTGGGATTCATTTCTAAATTCATGAATCAGGTATCTCATGTAGATTGAACCTCACTTCTTTAGCGTACGCCTCTAAATAGTTTATTATTGGATTAACAGGTTTGTCCAGCAAAAACTTGGTGGTCCTAGCTTATCTGAATTTGAGAAACTACAGGCTGAGATGTCTGATTTGCAGATTAGATACAACGAGCTCTTGGCAGTTCACCATGAAAAATGCAGCCAGGTACATCTTACTCTTTGTTATTTCCTTTAATCTGTATCAGCCATAGCAGTACAAGGTTGGAAGTTAAAGCCAATAGTTCAACTAATCTATATTTCTGCTCCATTTGACTTCAGCAGTCAAAAGATGTGTCCCTTTTAAATCTTTATCCATTGCGGGTTTGTAGGATGGAAATTAAGTGATGGGCTGAAGGCCTAAAAATGTGTACTTTCTGCTGTAAAATAATATAAGTTGTCTTTATGTAGCTTGAGAAATTAAAAAACATCGACACATTGGCATCATCCAAAGAGAGTGTTGAAGAGGAACTTCCGAAAGAAAGTCTATGAAGGAAGGTCAGTAATATATGAAAGAAAAATGAGATGCTTAATAACTCTGCATACCAAAAACTGATGCATATCTTTTTCTAGTTGATGCGTGTAGAGGCTATTTTTCTTCTGCTTTGTTCTCTACCTTGTGACATTCTTTCTGACTTCTATTCTAAGTTTCTAACCTCAAATAGTCAAATGTATACTTACTGTAAAACATGTTTAATAGTATTGTGTTATAATGTTCTTGTTCTTGTTTTTGTTCGGTTGGGTATCTCTTGTTGCACTTCAAAGTTATTTGAAATGTTGTTTTAAACTATCACTATCACAGATATTGTTCTTGGTGACAAGTTTCTCTATGGATCGAAAGAGGCTTGCAAAGCCTCATATGTGTAGCCTAGTTGGTTCCAAAGATGGGGGCATTTTAATATTTTATGTATCACAGGTTTCATTCCCGTTGATTTATAAGAAAATTTCTTTGGTGAAGATGGATTGGTTAGCTAAGGCGCTAGGCCAACACCTTAGTGGGCTGCTAAGCGATTTAATTTACCTATTATGTGATGGGCCTGTTCGCATGGTTGGTTGGGTTACTCGTGGAAAAACCTTTTGGAGAAATGCCCGATAAATATTGTTTTAGAACTTTCACCTTATGCTGGGTACATCCGTCAGATGACCCTCTTTATTTGTGCATTAGTGGTATGTACAGTTCTTTGTGCATTTATCAAATAAGGTGGTACACTGGTTATATATCACCACTCTATTTATATATGCTGAGTCATGATGAATCCTTCCGGTTTTATAGTTAGAACAGACATGAAAATGTTGCAAATTTGTTTGAGTTAATTAGGGAAACGTATGGTTTTATGGATCATGGGCAATGAAAGTCACTTTTCTGTCCCAAAAGGATCTCATTCCGCATTACTCGGATATAGAAAACTAAGTTCACTTAAAACTTTTGTACTATGAGCCCTACATTTTAACACATACTAGCATGGTGCCCGGCGACGGTGGCGGTGGCGATAACGTGTAGTGTAGGCTATTGAAGTAAATGTAATTAATATAATGATTAATCTGTTCTAAAAAAATATAATAGTTAATATAGTTATTTTAAAAGTTAAGGTAACAGTGGTGTATTTATTTTATTTAGAGTAGAGGTGTATTGTATTTAGGGTATGTTGTTATTTTATTTAGAGTAGAGGTGTATTGTATTTAGGGTATGTTGTATTTAGGGTATGTTGTTTTAGTGGAAGGTATTTTTGAAATAAAACAGCTACATAAACTTATGCTTGTCTCTAAATGATTTCAACTTTCAATATCATCACCTTTCTTTATACACGTATGTCGAAAATTGTTGAATTATTCAAATGTTTCTTTCAGATTAATGGGCCAATAGATGATGCAGTCTTTCAAAGGCACCATTCTCCCAAGGCAAATACCTTGTGGGTCCGAGTGTGGACCAGAAACTGGTCACGTGTTTGATCCCAATTCTGACAACAGTCATCAAATCCAATTGTTCATTTTCTAAGGTGTAGTCTTTGTGGAAGGGTCATATTTGGCACACCCAAAATATCGTGGTGGAAAAGTTGACCGTCTTAAGAAGCATTGGGAGTGATATACTTACAATCAACAATCGGTTTTTTAAATCATATGTAGCACACCAACTAAACTTGGAGTGATGGCATCCCATGGATTATGGGTGCGTGATGGCATCCCATGGATTATGGGTGCGTGGTGGGCGTGGCACCACCACAGAACGCTGCCGCCAACGACCTATCACACGTGGTGGTGAAGAACTGCATGGTCAAACTACGCCAAGGTTAGATAGTGGGAGTGACGATCGAGGTGCTTGCAATGGCTATTTTTTAATTTTCAACGATTGTTTGCTTTTTTTTGTTTTTGTTTTTTGTTTTCATTCATTCCCTATATATATTTACACACAAAATCCATCATATTTTACACAACACATATCATATCTTACAAACACCTTCATTCACCTATACTTCAAATTTATACACACACCTTTCCTTCCATACTTCAAATCATGAAAAAAACAGGGCGATGACCGTTCTTGATGAAAAATAATGGCGATGCAAAATCACATGCTTAACGACGCGTCTGAAGTAAACAATGTAATTCAGAGCGTAACAGACAACAAGGCAGCTTACATAGCCGAAATCGAAGGAATTAAAGTTGTAGGTCGAATTCGTAGCGTCGTCGAAAATGAGTATGATGTATATTTTTGACAGAAGATCGATTGGCTGAATCAATTTTTTTTCCAACTTACCGCCGCCCCTTCCACATTAACAACCACGGTAGACCACGCGGAATGCTGGCAAGGCAGTGTCGGTGGGGGTCGGCCTGTAGATTACCAGACTGACCTGCGGGAGGACTACGCATCTCCTCAACCCGACGACGCTGTCGGGTCTCCTGAACCCTATCGATACATTTATCGCAACGACGACGATAGTATTGCTGACATGGACTATTCCGATTGTTAGTATCATGTGTTTTATAATTATTACTATTAAAATTTATTATGTAGTGTTTTAGTTGAATGAAATTTTAATTATTAAATAAAATGAATATTGTAGTGAGTAGTGGGATGCCAATAAAATTTGAGTGAGTGGTGGAGTTGATGTGACGTAAGATGATTGGTTAGAAGTGAGTGATAAGATATGACATGGAAGTTCGGATGCCAACACTCTTAGAAGCTAGAAACCTGATACGAGACCTTTTTGATGTATAAACAACATTCTATCTTCCAAGTCTGAATCATCGAAGATTTCAAGTTCGAATCTTTGTAACTTCAAATGGTCAAGGAGATAGTTGGAACCGGGCACGGACAAAACTGCAAAAGTACCCTGTTTGACCACTAGATTTCAGTAAAAAAAATTTTTGTCATTCAATTCTTAGATTGAAAATATAGATGCATTTATTAGAGTTAGCAGCAAAAAGTACTATATTCGAGTTTTAGTAACATTCTGTAAAAAGTATAAGAGCTATTTTTCACAATTATTTGCTAAAGTGTAGATGAAACTGAAGTAGGTAAAAACTTGGATTTAAAGCTGAAACTTAGTTCTATATTTTAAGTTTTCTTTCAATGTAAGTGATGAAATACTAATGTAGATGATGTGCTTGTAAGTTTTGTTCTTATGTAAGTAATGTAATCTAAAAGAATACAATTTATGATATCATACTCTATAAGATTGTACCAATATCAACAAGAAATCTTTACGTGTATTGCTTACGTGAAATAATCAACGACGGATCATCTATATTATACTATTAAACATTTACTTAATTAGTCATTAAATATTTGTGTTTGGTAAGCAAGTATTGTACTAATTAGTACGTAATACATCTAATTAAGTACGAGTAGGTTATTTGAAACTCGTTCCTCTTGAACCTTTCAGATACAAAGTCGTTCACGACTATGTAGTCAACAATTTAGTTTGAAATATTTATATAATTGCGTGATTGGAAGGGTGCATCGATTATGACGTGGGTGGTTGAGTTTTTTCTTCTATGATATAACACTACAAACAATATTGTATTTGTTCACATTTTTAGGTGAGTGTGAACAAATTAAAAATTTTGTCACGCTTTTTAGTGTGTAGAAATATATTGAATTAAAAGTATATGGAAATTTCTCCACACTAAAAAGTGTGTATAAATAAAAGTTCACACTTTTTAGTGTGAACTTTCATACTTATTTTGTCACACCTCATTTGTTCATGGTAACTTTTTTAGTTGCCGTGGATAAATGGAGTGTGACAAAATAATTATGAAAGTTCACACTAAAAAGTGTGAACTTATTTCTACACATTTTTTAGTGTGAAGAAATTTCCACACACTTTTAATTCAATATATTTCTACACATTAAAAAGCATAACAAAAATTTTAATTTGTTCACATTCACCTAAAAGTGTGAACAAATGCAATATGATTTATAGTGTAATTATAACAACAATATACATATATTTCATATGAACTTGAAACTTATCTAGTACGGAGTATATAAATTACGTTTCCATCATATCTTGATTAAAGACTATGTACTCGTAATATATTTAGCTAGCTATCAAGCCCACATTAATTTATACAAAACTCGATCTATGCATATTTTGTCCCTGGAAAAACATTTGGTACAAACTTAATATTATATATATAACTAATTTTGTTTCATCATCTAACGAATAATAAATATATTACTTGAGAAATTATTATGTGACATACTAAATAAAGGTTAGGTTAAGTTGGAAATTAGGTTCGGGATAATTTTAAAGTTAAGAGTGTACGTTGGCAGTCAATGGATCATAGTCGCGGTAAACACCTTTGCCGCGGAATAATACCACCGCCAACAATTTTTGACGTGGTGTAGAGAAGGTTTTGTGGCAAAATTTACAACACATGAAACTATGAAATATGGATATTCTTTAATTTCTTGTTTGTTATGGGTTACTTTTGTATTTTTGTTGGGTTTTTATATATCAGGTATAGTAATGATGTGAGTTATGAGTGAGCTAGAGATGAGTTGTTAATGAAAACTGAAATGTGATATAAGAAAGGAGTAAATCAAATGACATAAAAGAATGAGAAATGATTCATACACAACACCTTTTAGCTATATACAACACTGTATGCATTATATAGTTGTACAGTACAACCATATAATGCATATATTTGTTGTGATATGAGGAAAAAGTGAGAGATGTTATATAATATCTAATGAAAATTATACTTACTAATGAAAATTATACTTACTAATGAAAATTATACTTAATAAAAATAAATCTAAAAACTCAATCAATTCATATAACTTTTATCAAATATTATATACCACAAACAAAAGTATTTAAAGTCCAAAGTAAAATGTAAAGATTTTGAAATTTAAAAAAGACACTCCTAATAGGACAAGGACAGAAGGAGTAATAGATAATACTCCGTAAATGATAAACTTATCACTATTAACTATATATGTTTTTATATACGAGCATGGTACTTGCGTAATGCGGCGGCGGTAGTGGGCACGGCGGTCTAGTATTGTTGATGACGGTATTATTTTTGGTGGTGGCGGTGTCAAGTCTAAAATGGTATAGGTTGATATAAAGGTGATATTGAAATATTTAAAAAGATAAGAGTTTAAAATGTTAATTATTAAAATAAATATCAAGGGCAATTCTAATAATTTAAATACAGAAATTACTAAAATTAAAAAGGACCCTTTTACTTTATAAAGAAGTAGAGATAGTAAGGCATTCGGATTCATGCTTTTAACTTCTTGAGAAATTTTTTAAGATATACTTTTTAAAAGCATGGGTCTTAATTAACACCATCTCATAAGTTCAAGCATCGATTTCGCATACATTGGTTCAGTGATGAGCTTGTGATAAAGGTGTGTGCAATCGGTCCGTGTTATTTATAATGTTTATGTATGCAAAATGTTATTTTGAGAACTTTTTTTTTTTTGCAAGAATCTTTGAGATCTTTTCAAATCAAGCCCAACCGATGATTACTCTTTACATGAAAATTGTTTTTTGATTGTTTTCTGAATAACTTATGTGTAATTTTAAAGTTCATAATTGTATGGAGGCATGAATTATCATCCGTTATACAATTATATGAAGATTTGGATTCTTGATTATATGTGACAAATATTGCTGTGATTACATGTGATCGACTTGCATACATGTGATCATAGCAATATCCGTGCACATGTGATCAAGAATCCAAATCTTCACATAATTGTATAACGGATGATAATCCATGCCTCCACACAATTATAAACTTTAAAATTACACATAAGTTATTCAGAAAACAATCAAAAAACAATTTTCATGTAAAGAACAATCATCGGTTAGGCTTGATTTGAAAGTTCTCAAAGGTTCTCGCAAAAAAAAAATTCTCAAAATAACTTTACCATATATATATATATATATATATATATATTTGCATGCATAAATTAAAATATTAAAGAGATAAAACAAATGATGAGGAAATAATATTACACCATTGACATGCATAGTGTCCAAGTAGAACTCCTAGTGTTGGGTACCATTTTATAATTGGGAGTGCTTTATTTTTTTTTCTCACGAACTTTCCATGTTATTGCATTAAATTAGGTTAGCAATTAATTAAGGAGCTAGTAGAGTACAGACAAAGGAGTAGATAATAATGTTTAAAAAAAAAATAATTCAAATGTTGAATTTGCATCATTGTGCCCATTCTATATGTGATGGTATCATATTCTATTGGATAGCCACAGAAAACCGGTTGCTTTGATTTATAAATGAAGGCAAATCGTATTGACAGGGCTTTGTAAAGATGTATTCATTTCTAGTTCCAGATGGTCCAACAATCAATGGGCGGTTCTTAATTAGTAGTAGTGTTGACGTAGATTATTAATCATGGACCTAGGTTAATAATTAGACTGGCAATAATATTTTAACAAGCATATAGAAAGTTATGTTTGTACCAGTGTTGTCAAAGGCGAGCGCCTCTTGCGCCTAGACGCAAAAGGTGGGCGAGGCGCATCTCCAACGCCTGAAACCCTAGGCCCAAGTCGACCATGAAAAAGGCGATCAACAACGGTCAACTTTGAACTCTGGTAGTCAATGGCGATCAAATTGGTTAAATGGGTCAACATTCGACTAAATCAATCAATATCCGGCCAAATCGTGGCTAGATCTAATGTTTTTCGGCCAAAATGAGTGACCATAGTTGTTTAAGAAGATAAAAGAAGAGATAGAAAATATAAAATGGGGGAAGAAGACACAGAGTAGTGACCATAGTCTAATAATTTGAAGTTTTTGGTTGAAAAGTTTTTTTTTTTTTAATGATATTTGGTTTTATGAATGACATTTGATTTTTCTTAACTATTAGTTTTCACTATATATAAATATTTTATAACTATTTACTTAGTACGTTTTTTTTTTCCGGGCGTGCGCTTTTTTTGCGCCTCTCACCTTTGCCCTATTTGAAGTTTTTGCGCTTTGCCTTCGCTTTTGACGACTATGGTTTGTACACATGTTAAGCATTTTAAGGCATTTGAATTGGTGGATGAATTGTAATCGGACATACGTGATTCTTAATTTTAGATCCGTCACTGCCAACAATAGGATAGGCCGGATGACGAGGTTGATTAGTTTTCTAAATTTTTTTTTTTTTTTTTTGCTCAACAGGCCGGGGTGATTTGTGAAGTTGGGAGTGCTCTAATCGATCACTAGCGCTTTAGACCTCATATATCACATACAAAAACTTTGATGCCTGTGCATTGTTCTTCCTGGATATTTCTCTTTCTCATTCTCATAGAGACCGACTATTACACAAATCGATCATATGCACATACATTATTGTACGTAGAATATAATTTAAATTCAACAACATGCATGATATACAAGAAATAAAATAAATACCACTGCTTGTATTTAACTTGATATATATAATAAGCTAGAAGATGCATACTACGTTATATATATGTGGTTTATATTATAAACATCAACTGCAGTATCCATTGAATGAATTACATATATATTTCAATGGCAACGATACATATAAATATTTGGTAGACTAGTTACACACACACACTTACACCATAAATCAGAATTATGGTATTACTACTAGTTTATTTATAGCCAGGATCGACAAGACGAGAAGCATATATATATATATATAGACCACACATACATATATATATATATGCAAGGCGAGATTAATTAAGTTGTAAATTATGGCCAACCCCCGGGGCCATAAGCTAGTCGGCGGCTAATTCCAGGGCCATAAAAGCCAGTATGATAAGTTCCTTTTTGTGCTTCCACAACTGCAGACACACGTCCATATGAATAATTTTTATTCATGATTATTAATCATCAAGCAAATATATATATATATACATGTGCATCATGCATGCAATTATAGTAGTACTAAAATTTCAAAGTCCTTTTTTTTTTTTTAAAACTTTAACCGTATTTTGATTTGTGTGTTATATTATTTGATGAAAATTATATTAATTAATTGAGTTTTAAATGTAGTTTTATTGGTATATTTTCCATCAAATATTATATAACACAAATCAAAAATATTTAAGGTCAAAGTTTATAAATGAAGACTTTGAAAATTTAAAATAAGACACATTTAGTGGAACGAAGGGTAGTTATGGAGTAGAGTATGTAATGACTAATGTGAACGATTTTATAAGTGTGTGTCTGTGTGTGTAACATAACGTACATACCTTTAGTATTTTGAGTTTGCAATGGATAATTAGTTCTTCCTGCTGCATAAGAAGTTACAAGAATTGCAAGGAAAACAATAAAGCACAAAATGAAGCCATAGTACTTCATATTCCTATACCGGCAAGTAAGGATTTTTTCAAACTCACTACGTATAGATTCTTTCAATAATAGTCCGACATATTCGGTTTATATAGAAAAATGGGACCAAAGTAGAGCTAGCTCTTGACTTAATTGGTTGTATACCATATATATGACCCATCAACTAAGTTACGTACGTTGTTGTGAAAATGTATGGACCTGTGTGATTATATTATTTACTATTAGTTAATAAATTAGGAGAAACGATCATTAGAGTATTTGTTTAATAAGGCTGCTTCTTATACTTTCACAGTAAAAGGAAAGTCTAGCTATCAGAAATTCATGAAACCGCCTTTCTTTATGCTAAATGATTAGTGTACTATGTGAGATGGTTAGCCATATTTTTTGAACCAAAAATCGATTTGTGAGTTAGGGACTTGCTAGAATAAATTGTTGATATGTAGTACGAGTACTTCATAATGGTCAAGGCTACATCCATTTATGGATCAATGTCATTGACTAATAGGTATAGAGAAAGAGAGATTGTGGCATTGAACTGATCACAGCCCTTACCAAAAGATGGTTCAATAACTTTTTAAGTTATGAGTCCTTTCGTTAATAATTCATGCAAACTTGCTATGTTTTTTTCTTTGTTAAGCACAATAATCCTTTGTACATTTGCTTGTTTACAGGAGAAGGAAGCAAAGAAGGAAGCTTTTAGGAAGCATTTAGATTCTAGTGGTGTCCTTCATGCTTTAACGAAAGGTTTCTTGCTTTATTATCTCATAATCATTTTCACTATATGACCTCCTTTGGCGTGCCATAAATGTGTAAGAATAGTTTGATTTGATATAAAACTTGTGCATAATATTGCAACTAGATTCAATATTTCACAATTATTTCTTGATATTTCACTATCTAGCTTGGCAATCTTTGCAAACCTTAAATGCAAAATGCCTCACTTATTAACTGAAAATCGACGCACACTGTTTTGAGAATAGACATTACAGATCGAGTTATGGTGATAGTTAGGTAGTGTTCAAGAACATGGATTACAGGGTCTGAAATATGGACTGCATCTCGCCGTTACATACTCACTTTTAAAACTTTTATTATATGCAGTTCTTGTGGCTCTATATGAACAGAATGACAAGCCATATATCCTCAGCCGTCGAGTAAGTTCACATCTTAATTTGAACATATTATTTTTCTTTCTATATTAGGTATGCATACTTTGTATAATCTTAATTAATTTGTAGACAATGCTTCATTTTTCTTCATATTTTCACCTATCATGTTGATTTTCATTTCTAAATTCATGAATCGGGTATCTTATGTAGGTTGAACCTCACGTCTTTAGCGTACGCTTCTAAATAGTTTATTATTGGGTTAACAGGTTTGTCCAGCAAAAACTTGGTGGTCCTAGCTTATCTGAATATGAAAAACTACAGGCCGAGATGTCTGATTTACAAATTAGATACAACGAGCTCTTGGCAGTTCACCAAGAAAATTGCAGCCAGGTAAACCTTACTCTTTGTTATTTCCTTTCACCTGAATCAGCCATAGTAGTACAAGTATGGATGTTAAAGCCAATAGTTCAACTAATCTATATTTCTGCTCCATTTGACTAGCTTCACAAGTCAAAAGATATGTTTCTTTTAAATCTTTATTCATTGAGGGTGTGTGGGATGGAGATTAGGTGGACTGAAGGCCTAAAAATGTGTACTTTCTGCTGTAAAATAATATATGTTGGTTGTTAAATGTTCTTTGCAATTTATTAGCATAATAATGCATAAGTTGTCTTTTATGTAGCTTGAACAATTAAAAAAAACATAGACGACATATCGGCACATCCAAAGAGAGTGTTGAAGGGGAACTTCCGAAAGAAAGTCTATGACGGAAGGTCAGTAATATATGAAAGAAAATGAGATGATAAATCACCCTGCATACCAAAAACTGATACATATCACCATCACGGATATTGTTCCTGGTGACAAGTTTCTCTATGTATCCTAGTTGGTTCCAAGTTAAGATATGGGGGCATTTTATGTATCACAGGGTTCCAATCACATTGATTTATGAGAAAAATTCTTTGGTGAAGATGGATTGGTTTGCTACTTGGCTAGGCTAACACTTTAGTGGCCGGGCTGCTGCTAAGTGTTTATTGTTTAACTCACCTCTTATGTGATGGGCATGCATGTTATTAGCATGGGTTAATTGGGTTGCTCGTGAAAAAACCTTTAAAGAGAGGCCCAATAAAAAATGTCTTAGAGCTTTGACGGTCTTATTATCCGTCAAATGGTCCTCTTATTAGCTAGGTAAACGATAACCGGCTCTAATTTGTCCCATTTTTTTATCATCCAATATAATGGCGATGTTATATTATACTAGCTGACTTTCACATGTTCGAATTGTTAAGATATATGCTTTTATGGCTAATCAAACTCACTTTTCTGTCCCAAAAAGATCTCATTCCGCATTATTCGTACATAGAAAAATTAAAACTTCACTTAAATTATGTTTTCTGAGCCTTAACTTTCAACACACATATAGAACAGCTACATAAATTTATGTTTTGTCTCTGATTGGTTTCAATATATCACCTTTATATATATTGAAAATTGTTATTGCTATATTATTCAAATATTTCTTTCAGATTAATGGGGCCAATTAATAGATGGTGCAGTCTTTCAACGGCACCATTCTCCAAAGGCAAATATTGGGTCCGAGTGTGGACTAGGAACTGGTCACGTGTTTGATTTCAATTCTCACAACAGTCATCAAATCCAGTTCCATTTTCTAAGGTGTAATCTTTGGGGAAGGGTCATATTGCAAAATATCGTTGTGGAAAGGTTGACCGTTAAGGGTTTTTTTTTTTTTTTTTTGGTTTTGCTTCAGACGTGGATAATTTTAACTAGCGATTTGCTGGATCTCCAACCCTTTTTCATAGAAAATAATGAGAACCCTAAGACTCGAACCCAAGACTTTAAAAAAAACTCTCATCCGGAGCTCATATAGTGGATTTTAGAAGGTATCCCTGACTAACTCACCTAAATAGAGTTGGTTGGTTGACTGCTTTAAGTAACATTGAAAGTGATATATAGTATATATTCAAATGAACTAAACTTTCAAGAAAAATGATAACTTACACATGATTTTTCTGTGGGCCCGTCGCCGGAAAGTCTTAGTGTTTTTACAAAAAAGTCTTGTATATCGTAGTAGATCATGATGGTGTACAAAAATCAATGGTCCTAGTTGATCCTAAAATAAGAGGTGGTCTCAAAATATCTCACCCCTATATATATATATGTTACGTAGTTAGTAGTTTTGGTTAAAGATATATATATATATATATATATATATATATATATATATATGGGTTTAGTGCGTCGGAATGAAAAAAACTATGCCCAAAAAATTATAGTGTGCATGAACTAACGTTTTTGTTTATTGTATGCATAAACTTAGTAAAAATGTTTAAATCATGCAATGTGTATACGTGGCAGCCCATATGAGCTGTCACGTGTAAACAAAAATTTTTTAAACAGGCCACGTGTAAGGTTTTGATTGGTCGGTCACAAAAAGTTACATGATATAAACATTTTTACTAAGTTTATGCATACAATAAACAAAAACGTTAGTTCATGCACACTATAACTTTTTGGACATAGTTAGTTGCATTTCGTCGCACTAAACCCTATATATATATATGTGTGTGTGTGTGTGTGTTACGTAGTTAGTAGTTTTAATATTGTATATACAGGGAGCCTTGATTGTACATATTGGGCTTGGGATAATTGTCCGGTGGCTTGGCGTGGCCAGTACACGAGAGGTGACCACAACGGGCCGACAATATCGCTTGAAGCACTGGCATCACAAGATACATGGATTTGGCACGCATACTTTGGTGTTGCCGGTTCAAACAACGGAATTAATGTGTTGAACCAATCTCTTTTGTTCAATAGCTTTGAAAACGGCACAGCACCGGTGGTTCCTTTCACGGTAAATGGCACCGAATATAAGTATCAGTATTTCCTCGTGGACGGGATCTACCCAAGATATGCGATGTTTGTGAAAACCATTCCTCATCCAACCAATGAGAAAAGGATTCGATTTGCTAAGACACGGGAGGCTGCAAGGAAGGTTGTGGAGCGAACTTTTGGTATTATGAAAAAAATGGAAAATACTTATGGAACCGGCACGACAAATGGAAGAACTCCCCATCCGTAGGATCATGTATGCGTGTTGTATTCTTCACAACATGATTTTAAAAGACGAGGACTACGCATTATGTCCTGATTATATTCCAGATCCCCCGGTTGCACCACAACCATCAGATGATCGACTAGCAGAAATACAAGAATCAAACGTCCATGAAGACTTTCGTATGGATCTCATTGACCATATTCATCGCACATTCATCCCGAGCCCCGATCGCTAGTTTAATTATGTATTGTGTTGTCGTTTCGTTTAAGATTGTAGTTTGATGTTTTATTTTGTTGTTTGAGTTTAATAATGTATTAGTTAATTTATTAAATAAAAGTTTTAGTTTTTATTTGAATAAAAATAAATAAAAAATGAATTAAATAAAAAAAAGGTGAGGAGAAGCAGATAAGTGCCCCTTGCATTTAGGGGGTGGCCGGAGAGGGAGTGAAAATCCGGAGAGGGGAGGGAACAGGTAGTGAAACCCTCCACTCACCCTTATGCCCTATATTTCTTTTTTCCCCATTTATGAGAGCCTTAATCATCCGAACCAAATATACTAAAGTCATATCTTGATTATTAGTATTTTATTTCTTTCTAACTAATGACATTTTATAATGACAGATTGAAAAGTATCACTAAATAACACATTGTCTTGTTGTGACTAGCTATGTACTAATTAGTATACTACACCTAATTAATTACGTTATTTGAAATTCGTTACTCTTGAACCTTTCAGATACGAAGTCGTTTACGACTATGTAGTCAACAATATAATATGAAATATTCATATAAATATTGCGTGATTAGAAGGATGCATCGATTGTGACGTGGGTGGTTGAGTTTTTTCTTCTATGATATAATAACTAAATTAATACCCGGTCGGTGATCGGGTTACCCAGTAAATTTATATAGTACATTTATCATGCATTGCGAAAATATACATCTTATAGTATATTAAAATAAAGTTTATTTTGAAAGCAGACTTAATGTTAAGAATCTTGTATAATTTTTTGGTATAACATATATAAAGTCGATTTTATATATATTAAGGTTGTCAATATCCGACCCTATTAAAAAATCGACATTAAACCGACCCGGGAAAACTGGGATAGGGTTGTGATATCTCTTTCCGGTAACCCGTCAATTTGTTTTTTTTTTTGGTTGGGTTCGGGTTGACCTTTTGGATTAATAGATAAACTCGTTAACCCATTTTTCTATTAAAACATTTTAATAGGTTGACCCATCAACTCATTTGATCCAACAACCCACAACCCATTTTACTTGATTTCAATTCACCAACCCGCAACCCATATAACCTCAAAGGCTAAAATCAATCCAGTAAACCATTACCCGCTGACCAATTTTTTTTTTGAGTTGGTGGTTGGATTTGATTTCATGGGTTGACAAGTTTTAGTTGAGATTTTTAAGTCGATTTTGATATTAGGGCGAGTTCGCTTGGATATTTTCAACCCACCAACTCATTCACCCGAACCCGATATAATTATATTACAATTATATATTAATTTTAGTTATTAATTGTTATATATAAAATCAATTGTTCGTGCCTAAAATCGAGAGAAACATGAATAACAACACTAATAATAAGTTAAAGCAATAACATCATATTGAGAAAAATAAATGTTATAAGCATTTCATTTGTCAAAATTATGATTCATTGAGACGAGGAGAAAATAATTATATTTTTTATAATAACATAGATAAATCTCTTACCCATTTATAAAGGTATCCAAAATATCAAAAAAATACACATTTTATACAAAGCCTAATGAAATCTTAAAATTTGTTTGTGCCGTGTTTTTTCTTTATTATTGTAAGCAGTGCGTTTTTTCATTTTATATTAGTAACATTGCTACTTTGCTAGTTGTATTGTTAAATATAACAACTTACCATGTTTATAGTTTGACTTTTAGTTTAAATGATTAGGATTGTATTATTAATTATTTTCAATGGTGTAGATTAAAAGTAGATTATTTTTTTCTCTATGCTCTACCAACAATATATATATAATATTAGATTTTAGACTCGTGTCAAATACACAGGTTATACAATATTATCAATATAAGAATTAACATATGGAAAAAAAATACTTATATGTTAAAATATAAAAATATACTTAAAAACCAATTGAGATGTTCAAACATAAATACTGAATGCTAAATCGTATCAAGAATGGATGGTAGCAGAGTTCGGGGGACATATAGTTTATCAAAATCGGTTGATTTATTTAGAATTTTAGTCATTCCAAATTTGTGAACACAATCTTAATTTAATCATTGTTGAAAATTTTAATTTAAAAAAATAAATGAATTTATAATACTGTATGAAACAATATGTATGAGATATATTTTGATTATAAATTTATAATGATAATACGTATATTGAATAAGTTCAATTATAATCTGTTAGGTTTTTTATATATTTATATATTATTATTTTTTTAATAATATAACGTCGATTAATCTATAAAAATAATATAAAATAAAATATTTATATAAATATTAATTCGTATTAATCCAAATGTTGTAACCTCTCTAATTTTTAGCTATATATTTTGTTATTAGATAGACATTATGTGATAAAGTATTAATTATTTTTAAATTAATCAAAAATGTAAATTAAAATCAAAATTGAAAAGCAAAAGTCAACTTGGGGAGAACAATAATAATAGAATTACTTTAAAATCTTAAATATATTTACATTGAATTTTATTTATTTTTAACTGATTAATTCGTATTTATAAGATAGAATGGACTATTAGGATATATATTAACTATTACTCAATTAGATATACATTAGCTACTCCCTGCGTCCCATTTTAATTGTCTTATTTTGATCGATCAAGTCTTTTTCTTCCGACTTTGACCATAAATATCTTTGTTTGCGTTATATATTTGTTAATAAAGTTATATCAATGAAAAGTACAATTAAAACTCAATCAATCCATATATGTTATATCAAGTGTTATATAACACAAACAAAAATATTGATGGTCAAAGTTGAAAGAAAAAAACTCAAACAGTCAAATTTGGACACCTAAAATGGGATGGATGTAGTATTATTTTTGATTTATTATATTAGAATTATTGGTTAAAAATGTAACTAAAAGGTGTAAATTGGCGATTAAAATAATGTATATTAAAGTTAAATTTGAAAACAAAAGTCAACTTAATAAAATTGAGAGCTGTAATTGGCCGATTAATTCTTAAGGCAACTTTTTTTTTTAGTATATTAAAAAAAATTTAGTTCTATGCCAGTTTTGTACCCAATGAATAATTTGGTGTTTTGTAACTGTTAATAAAAATATATTAAAGAGTTATGTTACAATGAATTTAAGTGATGAAATATTAAAAAGTTATGTTACAATGAATTTAAGTGATGAAATATTACTAACTTGATTTCATGAAAAAATATGACGACGACAATTAATTTGTTGAAGCTTATATGCTCATAGAGTCATAGTATAATAATAATTCCAAGTTATTTATATCTATCTATTTGGGATGGATATGTATTGAAAATTCAGCTATATACGGTATACCTCCTGTAACACAAAGACGACACATTTTTTATTATAAAGTTAGTTTAATTAATTATAATTAAAGATTAAATAAATTGTAAAGGTTTAAATTGTAAATATAAAAGTGACATCATCAAATTTTAATTTTATCAAATTGAGTTTTGTGATTGGTTAATAAGCAATTAAGTCAATTGTCTTTTAATATATATAAAGATAAAGATAAAGATATTAGATTTTATTTCTCTATTTAAGTTTTTAGACATTAATAATAATGATATAATTATGTAAACTAATATTTTTATATTTTACATTCTTTTTTATCTTTAAATCAATCTTTAATTAAAATAATAAAATAAAAAATCCAATCCATTTAAAACTCTACAACCTTTTTTTTTATAACATTTTTATGTTTAATTTTATTTTCATTTACAACGTCTAACAATCTTATTTTAATTTTTATGTTTATCTCTTTTTTGTCTCATGTGTGTATATGTGTATGTTTCTTTTAATCTTCTTTAGCTTAATTTATAGTGTTTGTCTCATCATTGGGTCTATTGGGCCCAATATATTTTTCTTTCATTCGTCTGGGCCTAACGGGACTAGTATGCATATAACTCGCGTATTTGGGCCTATTGGGTCGTGTGTTTGTCATTTACTCGAATGGGCCTGTTAGGTCAATATGACTTTCCTTCATTCGTCTGGGTCTAACGGGACAAGTATGCATATAACTCAGGTTTTGAACCATGAGAAAGTGAAATGATTATTTCATCGATCTCAAATACAAAATTTTTATATGGGAGATTTACATATATATCTTATTTTAAAGACATAATTATATATATATATATATATATATATATATATATATATATCTCTACATACATTCTTAGCATAAGTAAGGATGGCAAATAGACCCGTACCCGACGGGGACATCTGAAACCCGATATTTTTGGTCCGTGTTCGAGGCTGGGTATGTGGGTCTAGGGCCGGGTATGGGGATGGTTTTAAGTTTTTTTGCGGGTTCGGGTCCGGGGATGGTTTTAGATGAAAACCCGCGTACCCGCCCCGTATACCCGATCCCCGCCCTGAACTCGTATACCCGACCCATATATATACATTATACAATAATAACATAATATGTTTATTTCCAATTATAATAAAAAAGTCTTATTGGTTTGTAATCAAACAAATGTAAATAACAACCAACATGACCTTCCGTATACTTTTTAAATGCCTTTAAACATTGTCTAAATAGATCAGAACATACATGTTCTTATTTAAGTTGACATACTATACGGTATACATACATACTATGCAAAGTTACTATAAACGCGGGTTGAATATAAGTAAAATGATGTTAGGCCATTCCATAAAACATATCCCCGATTATCCGTGGGGAACCCGTTACCTGATGGTTAGTAAGTAAACGGAGACCCGTCGGGTCCGGGTCCGGGTCCGGGTTTGGGACGGTGATTTTTAAACGGGTCCGGGTCTGAGATTAGCTAAACCCGGCCCGTTGCCATCCCTAAGCATAAGTGTGTAGGCTGAGCCGTCCACAAACATGGCATCTGTAGGTTTCTTGTTTGCCATCATCTCCAGCAACAAAATCCCGTAGCTATACATATCTTCATGACACTTTGTCATTATCTCCTTCATTATATCTAAAGTAAACTAAAAACCGCTTCACGGTTTGTTGATGATCGACATATTTTTGTTGTTGAAAGGCTCTTTAATTTCTCATAACAAATCGATCGTATGAAAGTTGATTATTATAGTATTATATTTCAACAACATGATACAAGAAATAAATTAAAGAAATACTTGAATTTAACTTTGATATAGTAAAGTTGTGCCTGAGAAAATCTCAATCCATATTATGAGATATAGATCCTTTGATAACAACTTTACTATTGTGGTTTATATTACATAATTGCAAACCAGCTATCATCAACTACACTATTTATTGAAATTACATATTTAAATGGCAAACGATACATATAATTTTTGGTAGTTTACCCTAGATCACAATCATGGTAGAACTTAGAAGCTAGCATAGACAACACATCCATGCATGACTGCATGGTGATATTAAGTACGGAGTAGTTGCTAATTATGGCCAGCCTCCTGGGCCTCGATCAGGATGATAAGCTCCTTTTTGTGATTCAACAACTGTAGACACATATATGAATTTTAATTAGTGAATAGTGATTATCAACTTTTTCTAATTTTTGAATGGCAATTTATAATTATCAATAATATCAATTAAAAGCACACACATATATGTGTATATTTGTGATTGTGTGTAACATGACATACCTTTATGATATTGAGTTTGTGATGGATAAGTTCTTCCTGCTGCATAAGAAGTTAAGAGAATTGCAAGAAAAACAAAAAAGCACAATATGAAGCCATAGTACTTCATTTTCCCAGGACCAGCCAACAAGGAATAAATTTCCAGCCTACTAGTCTACTGCACTTTGATTTATATATATGAATATATATACTTTCCCGTGAAGTGTTATGTTATGTTTTAAATTTCTAAAGTTTAAAATTTTCAC
This sequence comes from Erigeron canadensis, assembly GCF_010389155.1. NCBI lineage: Eukaryota > Viridiplantae > Streptophyta > Magnoliopsida > Asterales > Asteraceae > Erigeron > Erigeron canadensis. The sequence goes on from NC_057766.1 coordinate 37,907,475, forward strand.
TTTGAACTTAAATAATTTTTTTATTTTTAGATTATACTTGCCAAAAATTATATAAATTGATTGTGTTTTTGAAAAAATCTTCATTAATATAACTTTTATCAAATTTTATACTAAAAATTATATTTAAGATCAAACATGATCTTTGATTTTTCAAATTCTACTTTAGATTATACCTACTCTTTTCAGACGAGTGTATTTTATTCTATCCACAACATGACCTTTGATTCTTCAAATTGATCATGTACACGACATGTGATATTATAAACATAAAATCATAAAACTTATCCTCAACCAAACATCTACCAATAAACTAAAATATGATTGTAGCTTTCTCTGAACGACACGTATAGCAACACGTGTTTTTTAATTATATTTATTAAAAAAAATCTATTTAATAAATTCTTTATTTTAATCTCATCTATTCCTATTTAAAATGGGATTTCTAGAATTTAATAAATTTATTATCTTAATAGTTAAAAAAATATATATAGTAAACTTACATGATTAAACTTAAATATGGTATATACAATCTAAATCTTCTACGGATCCTAATGTTTCTACAATTTACCTTCTTTATTAAAATCTTAATTAAATTATATTACTCTAACTGAAACTTTATACATCGATTTACTTTGAGCATTATTTTATTCAAGAACTTAATTACAATATCTTATGGCAACGTATAATTTTTTGTTCCCATATATGGCGAGGTATAATTTTCAGCTACCCAACTTTCATTAATTAAATTTTTTTTCATGACCACATATTGATTTTCATATGTTAAAAATAAAAATATATCGAGTTTTCTTTACTTTATTCATTAATATGTCATTCTTCAAATTCATTAATGACAATATTACAAACAAATGGAATCTCTTTGCTCTAAATTAAAATTACCATTAAAATATGATTTAGTATTAACAAAGGATTGCTAATTTATCTATTCAACTACCTCCCCATAACGGGATTTTTTTTTTACATCACAATTGAGTTTTTGTAGTCCGACACTTCGCGTAACCCAATTGCCACATTCAAAAGTTTGCAGGTATACGTATGTAGTTCAATTTCATATTTGTTTTAGCTTTACTAGGTAAAAGTTTATTTATTTATTACTTATTATACTTTAACTTATAAGTTATACTTTAACTTATAATTAATTACTCCCTCGTTCCATATTAAATGTCCAATTTTGACTTTTCAAGTCTTTTGTTTTAAACTTTAACCGTGAAAATATTTGTCTATATTATACAACACTTCATATAAAATATATGAACGGATTTAGTTTTTAATGTACTTTTCATTGATATAACTTTCGTAAACTATTATATAACGCCAAAATAGTTATTTATGTTCAAAATTACAAGCACAAGACTTGACAAGTCAAAATTGGACATTTAATATGGGACAGAGAGAGTATAATGTCTGTTCTTTTTGAAATAACAATCTTCAACTTATATGTACATGATAGTAATAATAATAATGTGAAACTCAAAGTTTTGTTGATATGTGTATCTACCAATATATTAAAACATCATTATAGCTTTATTTGAATGATACTTGGTGTTTCTTCTGAGTGACTATATACCTTTGTTTTACTACACATAAGTATTTAGTTTTCCTTTCGTTAAAGGTTTGCATTACATATTTTTCTATAATTATATTTTTCATGTTTATAAGTTTTTATTATTTATTTGATCTTATTTTATTGTTTATGGATAAATGTTTATTACTTTATTATAAATAAATATAAAGCTTATTTTATAAATAAGATGAAATATAAATATAAATAATTATGAATCAACCGTGCAACATGCACAGGTATTAATAGTAGTTCTAAAATAAGCGAGGCTAAACACCCCTAAAATCATTTTCTATACATAAGGTAGATCCGCATATCCAAACCCAAACCCGGTTCAAATATGGTATTTCAAATTTCCCCATTGGTTGTTTTCCCATATCCGCATATGGATCCCATCCCTGGCCAAAAATAGCAAAAGCAAACAAATTAATATATGCATGTCCAAATTTTCGTATCACCATCAGTTAATCTTTTATCAGCTCATTATTGCTAAGTACACTATATGTTTGATTGACTTCAAGCTTATATGGTTAGTTTACTATACTATATATACCTTCAATTATTTAATTTATATACTTTTAATTTATGTTATTTCTTTTGCTCACTAGATGTTTGATTTGATTAAATGTCGTTTGTATATTAGTCTATTAATATAAAACTTGCTCTGTTTAATTTTTGATTTTTTGTATATGTTTGGTGTATGAGTATCTGTTTTTATTTTCTTCAATATTTTTCAGAGTCTATTAGTAAGAAGCTAAAATAAACTTCTTTCATAGATGTATATCATTGACAATGATAGTTATACTTTATAGAAAACCTTAGATGAAGTTATAAATGTTCGTAGCTACAAGAATCTTAAGAACATATATACAATCAGGTCAGGTTCAGTTACTCTGAATCCGAATATACACCATTTCTAACTAGAACGGTATCCGCGCAATGCGACCGTGTAATGGTGGCAGCGGCGGTGACAGGTGGTGGTGGTGGTAGTGTGCGGTGGTAGCAGCGGTGGTGGAGGTGGGAGTAGTGTAGGTTATCAATGTAATGTACATGGTTTTCTTGAATTGTTGAAACTTAAAATTTATAACAAAATGAAATTTGTTTATACTCGTAATATGTATGGATATAGATAACATATTAACATTAGTAATAATGTAGCACTTGTAAACAGCAGTATACGTCACAATAAGAGATTTTCCTTTTGTGTGTAGACATAGGTCTTCTTTGGCATATATGTTATTAAAAGCTTAATGCAAAGCTTACATTTTAGTTTAGGTCATAATTGTCATATGTTTAAACAAGATTTAAGGAAACGGTTGATTGCCCTAAAATGGCATCCTTTACCAGCTGTAGCTCTTGGATCACAGTAGCCGTGTCCATTCTATACTGAGGCCGCTCCATGGAACATGAAACTCCTATTTCAAGCAACAAACGCAAACATGCTTCATTATTCATGTGACCTATTGCTCCTTCCTTGTTGATTCTCTTTGAAAGATTTCCGTCATTGTTAAAAAGCATTGGGTCGATTATCCCAAGTGACCCATCACCCATGGCTTTCTTAGCATAACTGTGTAGGCTGACCCCTTCAACAAACATGGCATCTGTGGGTTTCTTGTTTGTCATCATCTCCAGCAACAAAATCCCGTAGCTATACATATCTCCACTTCTTGACACTTTGCTACCCACCCCGTATTCTGCAGTAAAAAAGGATATAATTTCCAGTAAGAATCTAAGTATATATGTTGATGCTATATACAAAATTACTAGTATACCATACCTGGAGCTGCATACCCTATGCTTCCTCTAATCCCAACTGAGCTGCTATGCTGTCGATTTTGGTGGTATTCAGATTGAAGAATCTTTGAGAGCCCAAAATCGCCAACATGTGCAACCAAGTCTTTGTCAAGAAGAATGTTGCTTGGCTTCAAATCACAGTGAACAATGGTCTTTGCAGCATGACTATGAAGATAATCAAGTGCATAAGCGACATCCAACGCTATACAAACTCTTTGGAGCAAACTGGGCCGACAGTGCTCTTTTTGCACGTCATGTAACCATTGGTCTAAATTTCCATTGGGCATGAATTCATAAACTATGGCTTTGAATTCCTTTCCATGGAAGTCAATTGCGCTGCAACAAGTTATGACCTTTATTAAGTTTCTGTGTCGGGTATTTCTCAATGCCTCACACTCAGATATGAAGCTCTTGGAACCTCCTCGGCGTCGTAGGTTTAGCACTTTGATGGCAACGAGTACACCATCATCTGCATCAAGGCATCCTTTATAAACAGATGAAAAACTGCCCTCACCGATTAAGTTTGTGGTGGAAAACCCATCGGTTGCTTTGTGGAGTGTTTCATAAGAAACCTGAATGAGGGGCTGCCCGGATGTTGGCTCGGGTAAATCAGATTCCACTTCTCTCTTTCGTCTACAGCACATGAAAAGCAATAATACCAACGCTACACATAACAGAACTGGAATTATTGAAATCAGCAATATGACTGCAAGACTCAAGCTATTTCTTCTCTGCTTGTTAGAACTGCACTTAGGTAGATTAAGTTCAAGTACACCGCCACAAAGTTGACCGTTGCCAACAATAGATACAGAACCTGGATCGGAAAAAACTCCTTTCTTTGGCACCTCGCCCTCGAATCTGTTGAATGAAATGTTAAGATTCGCTAGAGGTATTGTTTCCAGATAAGTCGGTATCTGCCCTGTGAAGTTGTTATAAGAAACATCAACATTTTCAAGGGCTCTTAATGATCCCAAAGATGATGGAAGAGATCCTGAAAAGAAGTTGTTGCTTATGTTTAGATTCTCAAGGCTGCTACAACTACCAAGGCTGCTTGGAAGCTCACCTGACAATCGGTTATTTGCCAGAATGATTTCAGTTAGGCCCTTAAGGTTACCAATCTGTGTGGGAAGCTGTCCAGACAATTGGTTACTGCCTAAATTCAGGATAATGGATAGCGATGTAAGTTCAAATAGTTTCCTAGGTATGACTCCAGTAAGGTTATTTCGATCAAGATTTAACTGTATTAACCTCTTGGCATTTCCTAAATTTGATGGTATTGACCCGTTTAGATTGTTTAAACTTAGGTGAAGTTCAATCATTAATGAAAGATTTCCTAAAGAACTAGGAATGCTCCCTGAGAAAGAATTATTCTTAAGATCTAACCTTCGTACGTTTTGAAGATTGCCAAGGGTCACTGGAAGTGTGCCTGTGAGTCGATTATTAGACACATCTAGAGATGTTAGGCCCGACAGGTGACCTACCGATGCAGGGAGGCTTCCAGAAATTGCATTTGAAGCAAGTTCGAGTTGAGAGAGTGATGTTGACAGGTTTCCTAAAGAATCTGGCAGGGAACCTCTCATCTGAGTGTTACTGAGAAGTAACACATCTAGATTTTTGCAAATCGACAAACTATCTATAAACTTCATTTCGTCGTCTTCCTCGCTTCCAAAGTTATTCCAACTCAGTGAGACCCTTGTAAGCTGACAGGCGTTACGAGGATTGATGACTAGTTTTCCAGATAAATTGTTTTGAGTTACATCTATCACGAGTAGTGTTGGAGAACTTAAAATGGAGGGAGGCAGGGGACCTGTAAATTGGTTCCTGGGAAAAGAAAGTGTCCCAATCTTAGGCAAGGTCGAATTTATGTTAGTGGGTAGTCTACCAGTGAGTCGATTGTCATCGATATATAGTTCTTCTAAAGACGAAAGATTATAAAGAGAAGGTGGGACGGTACCAACAAGGTCATTTCCTGCCATTGAAAATCTTCTCAGTAAACTCAGCCGTTGGAAAACGTCAGGAGCTGTTCCCCCCAGTCTACAATTGAAAAACGAAAGAGTATTGAGCAATGTAAGATTCCCAATGAAAGCTGGAATCCCGCCTTGTAACCTGTTCTCATGAACGATGAGTATGCTTAGCTTGGACAATGAACCGATCCTATCTGGGATCTTGCCAACCAGGTTGTTGTAACCCAAGAGCAGAATATCGAGGTTGGTGCAGTTGGTTATTTCGACTGGAATGTTTCCAGTGAAAGAGTTGTTATGAAGACCGAGCTGTTGTAATCTAAACAGACGTCCAATTTGAGGCGGAATTTCACCAGAAAGTGAGTTGTTTTGTATCCAAACGGCTGTAAGAAAGCTTAGATTGCCAATGAAAGGAGACAACGAGCCAAGCAAGCCCCCATGTGAGAGATTCAAGCCAGTGACTCTCTGGGGTTGGAGGCTGCATATAACACCTTGCCATTGACAGAAGTCAACACTGGACTCGTTCCATGATCTCATGAGACCTCGCGGGTCATTAATCATAGATTTGATAGCAAGCAATGCCTCACGATCGACCATGTTTGTTCCACCAACGGGGATGGTTCTGCTCTGTGCTGCAACTGTGGGGAATGTTGCAACGAGCACCAAAGTAACAACGAAAAATGGTAACCATTTGGTAGTACTCATTTTTTTTTTTTAAAACTAAGCCAATGGTAATCAAGGTCTAGTATAATTAGACCAAATGTTGGCTTTGATTTTCTGCTTTATAATATGTTGCATTCAAATATGCCTTTAGTTAGTGTATGACTTTTTTTTTTGTGATAGTTTGTATGTTTGTATGGTTGGTCAATGGTGGTAAGTTGCTTCCACTTTTTGTAAACACATAATTAAGACCATTTGCTTATCTACAAAAGTATTTTGATGGTGATGTGCGTGTTTGATTTTGTCTTCGAAGTTGACATTATTCCATTAAATCTTGTAATGAAACTTACTTATACGTCACTAGATGAATTGATGGCATCATTCAGCCTCTATCAGAGATACTAAATACTACGAGTAATTTTTTTTCCTTATATGGATCATTTAAAAAAGAGAGGCATGTGGCTCAATTTTGGTTATATCAGCTTAGTTTTAAAGGTTGTCTTGTTTAGAATATTCATGTTGGTTAGGAACGAGTTGTGATTGGATAGGAGAGGTCATGATTGTTTGAAAGAGTCGGAATGGTTCAATATGAACCCTATATAAACAAGTGTCCTTGTATTGTTAAGGGCAACATAATGCATTATTATACAATAGTATGAGTTTGTGTGTGTCGTGAGTTCTGTTCATTAGACATGTCAACATATTCTGCAGAATGTTTATAAAAAATCATTTATAGAGGGAATTTCTTACTTATGATCATCTCCACCAATATAAATTTGGTTAGACTTTAAATATGTCACATTTAAAGATGGAAATCCTGTCAGGTTTGGCCTACTGGGATATTATCACCAACCTGATTACAACTAGTTTAGTTCAAGCAGGCCGTAACTAGGCCGCAAGCCGATTGATGAATTTGAATATCTAATTTATACTTTTTTACCTTTACACATTTTAAATGTAAGTTTAAACGGGTTCGCAGGTGGACCCCTTTGTCCACAAGCCAACCCAAATATGGCATGCTTATCAAAAGGGTTGTCAGGTTAAGCCGGTTTAAACAAATAAACAGGTTACTGGTCAGTGGGTTCAGTACAAGTTTGTAATTCTTTTACGCTTTAGATATAGGTTTAAACTGGTTATGGGTCAGTACGTTTATAGTGCTATACATAGACCAACTGAAACACGGCCTGATTACTAATTGGGTTTGGCAGGACAACAGGTCTATGACAAAACTGGTTTTGGCCTAACCCTTACCTGTTTAATTTTGTGTCGGGTTAGCATCATGTGGAGGTTGTGACCCCTCCTCACAAGAATACATATATACATAAATTTAACCGAACTATGAGCACAACGTACCTGGAGCTGCAAATTAACCTAATGGTTCTTTTAACTCCAGGGTTTAGGGTTTGGAATGATATTTGCAAATGGGTCAAGTTAATATAACTTTTTGCTTTCGATTTTAAAGATCTGATTCGTATCCATGAGTTTATTGGCTTTGTTGGGAAAAAGAAAGAGGTTTTCAAAGGTACAGGTGACTTTGTTACTCGTATTTGGAAAGCTAAAACACGAGGGCCAACTAAGACTCGATTTGAGGTAAAAACTAATAACATATGGGGTTAAGTCAATGGGTTATTTTTTGGTATAAGAAAATAGAGGTAAGAATAATCACATTGGATGGGAAAGTTGAGTCAATGGGTTGATAGTTCGAATTAAAAAAAGTCAGTCAGGACTCGACCTTAAAAAAAAATAGATTTGCGGGTAAAAAATACCCAACCTAAACCTATGTTTTTTTAGAGTACATATCAGCTTTTGGGTTAAGTGACAACCCAATATGTTGTCGATACAAAGTCTTTAAAACCGTTGGATATAATTCATGGGACCTTTATATGTTGTCGATACAAAGTCTTTGGAACTGTTAAATGATTATTTAACAAGCTTTCAAACATTCACAAACTCAAATTTGCCACTATTTTATACGCTAAAAAACATAAAACAGAATAAGCCACTCTTCTCCTCCATTCATCCTTTAACCCATTTCAAGCGCCATAAGGAATGGACACATCTCGAAAGTCTCATGTGGTTCCCATTGATATCCCATTTTCCTTGCGCATGTGCCTTGGACCAAACGTTATTACTTACTCGTATTTTTTAAAATAAAAGGTTGATATAAGCCTCGTATAATTTGAGATTTTTGTAGGCACCATACAAATTTATTGTAGATTTTTTAGATTATAAAAATCCGGCCAACAGTTGACTCTGACTTTTGGTATGAAATGTATGATGAAGTTTACATAGCCTAGCTAATACGGACATTTTGATCAAATTGTTCTATTGATAAAGACAAACTATAGAGACTTGACTCATTGACTCCTTGCTAGTTGCTGAATTTTACTCCATAAGTTATCATCGTTATGTGTTGAAAGATTTGTTCAAAGTCATATGTTTCTGACTATCATAATATTAAGAAGTAGCTCTTAACATCTTCCTTATAACACCCTACTTCTACACTATTTATCAGTTTTTATCTCTTCTAGACACATCAAGAATACCCACTCCTTATAACTCCACTTTTTTCCCACTTCTTACATTATTCATCCATTATTTTACTATATCATTTTTACTTTCACAAAAATTAAACAAACACATTTTATTATAATTAAAACACATTTTGTTATTAAAAAAAACATTATAATACTTAAAAATAAAACATAAAGCACATTACAAATTCTTAAAAATAAAACATTAAACACATTAACCTACAAATTAAACCTAAGAATTAAAACATATTAAACTAAAAATACAAACTAAACTTAGATATCCTTAAAATACGACGCGTACTTATCCACAAGGTTTTTACGTGTAGTCTTGATCTGCTTGTGTAACATTCAAACTCAAACGGGCCCCGCATAGCACCATCTCCTTGCATCTAACAACTGGACAAAGCACCAGACGTCGCCCTAGACGTGCCTGGTGCTACTAGCGTATTCTTGCTTGGCTACGGCGGACGTGCGGCGGACGGAGGGGAGAAGAGCCATAAGGAGCGGCCTTATTTGACTAATTAAAGAGTCTAACATCACTAGTAAATTCACTAATAAAAGCCATTCAAAAAACAAAATAAAAATAAAAACCTTTAAACTACTCAAATTAAGTTGTATAACGTTAAAAATATCAAGAATGTTGATGTAATAACATGTCAAAAAAAGGATGAGACATATAAAATATTTATATTTCACACCTAAAATTATTTAAAAAAGTCAATAAAATTTCACATTTAAGAGTGATGAAGGCAATCTTGCTTTTGGAGAAAGTTCTTGACAGTTGACATCGCTAATTACTAGACAGGTGTCCACGCGATACGATGGTGATGGTGGTAGCAATGAAGATGTGGCGGCGATGACAGTGGTGATGGCGTGGTGGTTAATATAAATTATAGGTAAATATGGTTCTTTAAGGGTTAATATGGTTCTTCAAGGGTTGGAGGATCTATATATGTGGTAATTTATTTAATTAAATGTATTATAAGTAAATAGGTGAAGATGTTTAAACTAATGAATAAATAAGAGGGGTAATATGATTATTTCAAATTCTTAATTACTTAAAGGGGAAGGAAGTAGTTTGATTTATAAAGTAGTATAAAATTCTAGATATAGATATAGATATGTGTACTTTTGTATATTGATAATAATCCCTAGTTATATACCGAACTCATATTAATATCATGTTTTTTTATTCATGTATCCATTGATACAACTATAATAGCAGACTATATAAATATAATTATATACAAAACTTGTAGATTGATCAAAATTATGAGACGGTTATCAATTTGAGTTATAAATATAATTGTAAATGTGAAATTTTAAAAGGTAGTAAAATTTTATTGTTTAAAATGTTTGCTAAATACATTAAGATTTGTCTTTTTAATTAGTGTGTATTTACAATTTTGCTCATTGATTATGGGTCTAGATTTTAGTGTTTTATTTTTCGATTTTTCAAAAAGTGTGGAAAAGTTTCCCAAACAAGATACTCGTATATATTTATGTACACTTAAAACTTTAAAGATCAATTTTATTTTATTTAATATCTAGTGTGTTACATGTTGATTTTCCCCAAACAAAGATATATATTTTTACATTTTTGTAATTATAATCGTTGTTTTTTACATTTATGAATGTTAAATTTATTATAATTGCATAAATTTTTTCACACTTGTGTAAAGATATCACAGACACCATTAATTGTGAACAAACTAATAATATTCACATGTTGTCCATTTGTAAAACAAGACTACTCATATCTACACGATGCAACAACGACTGTGCGGCAAATTATGGTGGCGGTTATGGGTGGTGATGACGACAATTGATGGTGGCAACAACGAAGAATGTAGGTTATTAATTTAAAAAGAGTTTATTTTTAAGAAAATAGTCTAGTTAGTTTAGAAGTTAATGAATGAATGTTGTAATTTATTTTATTAAAAGTATTTTTGGTAGAACAAGTAAGTTAGGTGATAAGTTAATATGAATGATGAATGGTATTTTAAGGTAGATCAGACTTTTAATTTGAGAAAGAATCCTAGTGGTGTGGATAAATAAAACTTCGAACTATGTTTTGTAGTAGCTAGGCTAGTAACTGCATTCGGATTCGTGATTTAATATTCTTAAACTTAATTTCTAATATCGCTACAGCTTATCACACAAACATCGATGACTGTTTGCCTTACCGAGTTATAGTTCTTTTCCCGAATATTTCTGCATTTTGTTTCAAAGAGCTTCTTTATTATATTTTACTAAATAGAAGATTAAGAAGTAATCAACCAAATAGAAATGAATTACATCATGAGAAGTTGGTTTTCTATCCGTTCAGTCCAAGACTTGCTATTATTTCAATTCTACTTTTTAGACGAATACCAAGGAGAAAAAAACAAATTAAGAAAATCAAACTAAGAGCTGCTCGCTTCTTTAATATCGTTACACGAAATATGTCATTTCCTCACATTTGTTTTTCCTTACCTTTAAAAAGTGTGAAAATTTTTGTTAATTTAATCACATTTAAAACTGTGTAGAAATAATTTACATTTCAAAGTGTGAAAAAATTTAAAAAATCACAATATTATACACTTAATTATACATGTGAAAAAGAAAAGTTCACACATTCAAGTGTGTAAAAATCTATTAATTGTTCACACTTAAGAGTGTGAAAGTTAATTTGTAACACTTATTTTCTCCACACATGGAGGGTGTGAAGAAATCACGTGTTACAAATTGACTTTCACACTTTTAAGTGTAAAGATATTTGACAATTGTTTACACTTTTAAGTGTTAATATTTTGTAGAGTTAATTGCAAGATTGGTCCCTATGGTTTGTACGTTTTAGCAAGGGGGTCCCTATTCGAGAATCGTTGCAATGGGGGTCTCTATTTTGAGAATTTTTTACAAAATTGGTCCAAATTTGACGGATCCGTTAAAGTTGACCGTCAAGTATGCACATGTGGGGTATTTTTGTACTTTCCACCCCAAGGGACCCCCATTGCTAAAACGTACAAACCACAGGGACCAATCATGCAACTAACGCTTTGATATTATTTTTGGATTTAATTCAAGAGATTGTAACATACAATTATCTGCTCGTTAGGTCTCCAATAATAAATTTATGCACTTTAAAATTTTAATAATAGAGATGTACCTTATATAAATACTTTTATTTTAAAAAACTGATTTATATATACACTTTTGTTATTATATAAACTTAAATAAATAAAAGATTATATGTTAGGAATTGAATATTTATTAAAAGTAAAAAAATAAATCTGTTCGAATAATATAAATGTCATATATGGTACTTTAGTTATCTATTCTCAAGTCAAATACACAGAAAGTCAACAACATTTTTTGAAATAAAATAAATTATTAAGTAAACGAAAATAAAAAAAACTTATAAGTTCTAATTTACAAATATAAGAAAAAGCAAACTAGTAATTTGATTGCCTTAAAAAACAAAATGTTTGATATATTATTAGGAAGTAGATATAAGTTATTATGGGAATTGAAGTTTATCATAAATTGAAGTATTTATAAGTTTTAGAATTTTTAATGGATATATGTTTTTAGTAATTTTACAATACATAATCATGCAGAGCTAAAAAGTGTTAAAAATTATATTTAAGTTAATTATTTAATAAGATTTATTCTTTTATGGAAAAGTTAAAAATAATTATTTAGTGATTGATTTTTAACAATTGTAAGTTTATAAAACTTTTTCTACAACTATTAATATAACTAATAATTAAAAGTTTTTTAGTTCCATATTTTTTGTTTTATAATTTTAATTATGATATATATAATTAAAATTTTTAAGTTAACTAATTTTTAAATGTTCAAGAAGTGGTTAGTCCAATAGTTTTTTGTTATATAAAAAAAAAGTTAGTTGCAAGATTAGTCCATGTGGTTTTCCCATTTTAGCAATAGGGGGTCCTTGTGGAGAAAAAAGTACATAAATATCCTCGCACGTGTGCACACTTAACGGTAACCTTTAACGGATCTGTTAAATTTGGACCAATGTTGCAAAAAATTCTCAAAATAAGGACCCTCATTGCAACGATTCTCGAATAGAGACCCTCCTTGCTAAAACGTACAAACCACAGGGATCAATCTTGCAATTAACTATATTTTGTATAAACATTTATAAGTGTGAGAAAAGCATAACTTTTAAAACTTATTCAAACTTTTAAATGTAACTTTTTTCTACACATTTTTATATGTGATTAAATTAATAAATTCTTTCACATTTTTTATAACAAAATGTGAACAAATGAATTTTTTTTTTTTTTTTAGTGAATTGAATTTGGACACAAAATTTCCTCCTAAATCTCCAAATGACCCATGTAGATAAAACGATGAAATTCCTAACAAGTTGGATAATTCAACAACGAAATGAAATAGCAACTCCTTTCCGGATTTTTCTGTATATAGACAGAAATTGGGAAATTCAGCGGTATATATAATCAAATTTAGAAAGACTTTCATTGATTCTGATGATTGTTTTATTGTATCTGCTTAAGAACCGGTTCATGGTTTGGTCATGATCGACATGTTTATTGTTGAAAGGCTCTTTTTTTCATAGAGACTATTACACAAATCGATCATGTATATTTAAATTGATTATTAGAGTATCAGCAACATTATCATACAAGATATAAAAGAAAGAAATACTTGCATTATTTAATTTGATACTCGATCGATCTACTCGTCTATAAACATCACGTGGTTTATTGCAAATTACAAACCAGCAAATAGCATCAACGACACTACTATATAACCATCAAATTACATGTTTCAATGGCAAACGATCGATAAGTATTTGGTACGTAGTTACACACTCACACCATAGATCACGTACGATTATGGTATTAATATTTTTTTTATTTATAGGAGAGATCGAATCAGTAGACAACGCATACATCGGTGACATTAATAAGTCATTGCAAATTAATTATTGCACGGACATGGCCATTCGCCTGGGCCTGGGCCTTCATTATATGTACGATAAGCTCCTTTTTGTGCTTCACCAACTGTAGACAGTCACATATATGAATTTTGATTAATAGTTATTAATCGTTGATCAACTAATTAAAAGCATATATGATATAGATACATGTGTATCATGCATGCACTTATATTAGTATAGTAGTATAGTATTATGTAAATATGTGATGATTAATGTGTTGTGAATATGGTTTTATATGTAAGTGTGTGTCTGTGTGTGAAACATAACATACATACCTTTAAGATTTGGGGTGTGAGATGGGTAAGTTCTTCCTGCATAAGAAGTTAGGAGAATGGCAAGAAAAACAATAAAGCACAAAATGAAACCATAGTACTTCATTTTTCTAGCTAGGACCGCCAGCCAGTAAGGATTTTTCCTAACTACTACGTATATATAGATTCTTTAAGTAATAGTCCGAAATGATTCGATTTATATAGAAAAATATATGAAGCACCGTCGTTATACGTGTAAATGATGTGGATGTTTTAGTATTGGTGAGTAATTAAGTTTGTTAAATGAACCAAACAAATGGAATAAGACCTTGTTCACATTTATGCGTTTAACTTAAAAGAACGTTTCATCAAAGGATAAACAAGCATAAATTTGTTCGTTCATTAATTAATAACATTGGCTTGTTAACATTGTCGGCTTTTTAAAAGCTATAAGCGAGATCAATTTTGAAAACTTAGTTTATTAGCATAAAAACTAAAGTAAACAAAAAAAGAATAAAAAAGATAGCTCAACTAATGTTGTTGAACTACAGTAAAAAAAATAAAATAAGAAGGTTGATGAAAAACTAATAAAAATGTTATTGCAATGCATATGAGGCAAAGAATCCAATTTGTCAATTTTAGCCAATGGAAGAAGTTGAATGAACTTACCAATTGTAGTATTATACCCTTTTAAATTACGAGCATAGTGTCTAGGGACGGAGTCAGAACTTCTTTTGTAAGGGGGCAAATTTAAAAGTCTCTTATCATATTTATTGGAGTTGTCTTTGAGGGAAAAGTTTTTTTTAAAAAAAAATTAACTCTCACGGGAGAATTAGAAAAAATGGACCCTTAAAATAATTTCGTCTAAGTGCCCGTTATGAGAACATACTTTAACTTGAACATTGGTCTTTGCAATTTTAGAGCATGTGATAACGGAGAAGTTATGTTATATTAAACAACATAAATAAGTACATCGATTAATGATTTACAATTTGGCCTCTATATAAATCTTGACCCGACTATTATGATTACTATTATATAATAACTTGAAAAGAAAATAACATTTTCACATACAACTATACTATTTATCAATGTATGATAATTACCCAAATAAATAAAATAATTTCTTCAACTTCTCTTTTTCAACTTCGTTAAAAATCAAAATAACTCAAGATTTTTACTTTACTAATAGAAGATTTTATCTCAAAACTAATGTTTCCAACACAAGTAACATACTTCCAAAGAAGAGGCTTATGACAACGATGGTGACATTTGTATGTATAATGTATTTTATGTTTATTATTATTTTTTAGGAACAAAACTACAAATATACCTCTAAAAAATTACATTGTACCAAAATTGGAATGGGGGCAGTTGCCCACACTGCCCCCATTGTAGAGTTGTCCCTGATAGTGCCCGTGCGTTGCGACGACTAGAAGGTGAGAACAGTATAAAAGGGAGGCGGTGGTGGAGATCGAGGGAGGCGGTGGAGATCGAGGGCGGCGACGGAGGGTGATAGAAGGTCGATGAGAGCGTATAATGATTAGAGAGAATGGAAAAAAAAAGGTATACAAAGGTTTTATGTTTAAGTGGTGGTATTTTGAGAAGAAAAAATATGTTTAATTTCTTAATCCTAGTTTTCTTTATAAGGAAAAAGTGAGGTATAAGGAGTATTATTGTAACACCCCAAAAATATAAAAGATAAATAAATCAATATTTTATGTATTATAACCCTTAAAATACTTTTCTAATATTTAGTTTTGAGATAAGGGGTTAATTTAGTTGGAACTTTAGTGGCTAGTGGGTATAATACCCTTATTTTATTTGATAAAAAAACGTGGCATCATAAGGGAAGCCAGCCACATGCATTTTGATGTATCATCAAACCCACTATCACAAATTCATTTCCAAATTTCAATCCTTGCTTCTCAAATCTTCCAAATTCTTCTAGCAAAGTATTGTGTGTGATATTCATCCATAAAATCCCCTAAGTTAGTTCATCTAATTAAGAATTTAAAATCAAGGGTTTTGGTGGTGAATTGAGAATGGGTCGATTTCCACATGAAGAAAAGGAAGAAATTGGAGTTTCAATTTGTATTTAATCATTTCCTTTCTTGAAGGTAAGAATTTAACCTAGATATTTTACTATGTGAATTTAGGGTTCTTGAACTATATGAAATTGGGGAATTTATTAAAGAAGTGTTATTTTGATTCAATTAAAATTAGGGTTTTTGAATATTGAAATTAGGGTTCTTCCCATTCGAAATTGGGAATTTGAATAAATTGGGATTTTTGTAAGTTTGGGAATTTGTTAGAACCCTAATGAGATTGTTATGAGAAAATTTGGAAAGATGGAAATGATGTTTTGATGGTGAACCCATATAGATGAAAGTATTGTTTTAGAGTGTTTGGCCAAATTTTTATATTGTAAGAATTATGGGAAAATTTTTATGGAAAATGATCTTGAAAGTCAAACACCATGTGTGATGGTTGAATTTTGAGTTTGGTTAGTTTCATGAATGAAATGAGCTAAGAAAAACTCATAGTGACTTACTTAATGTGTAGGTGATGAAGATCATTTTGTTGAGCCTAGTAGCTATATAGTGCCAAATAGCCAAGTTAAGGTGAGTGTATATGCATATGATCATGTTCTAGTTATTAGAGGTCATAGGTGGGTAAATTCCTATGACCCATATGTTTGTTGAAAAATGAAGACTAGTAGGTGGGTAAATTCCTACTAGTCAAAATGTTGATTTGATGAATGAAAGCTAGTAGGTGGGTAAAGTCCTACTAGCATAATGTGATTTTGTTTATAAGAGCTAGTGGGTGGATAAATTCCTACTAGCCAATTTGTTTGATTGATTGTGAGAACTAGTAGGTGGGTAAATTCCTACTAGTCAAATTGTTTGAAAGAGCTAGTAGGTGGGTAAATTCCTACTAGCCAAATTGTCCATGGCCATGTTGAAAATGATTTGTGATGATTTTTGTGTTTATGATTGATATGAATGAAATGGCTATCAAAAGATAGGCTATGAATGATGCTTGATGCACTAATGTTTTGGTAACTTGATTATGATCATATGTATATGCATTCACTAAGCATTGCTTATGTTTTAGTTGTTTAATCCTTTTATAGGAATTGGTAGTAGCAAGGGAAAGGATTTGGCCAAGTGATGGATTTAAAGTGAAAGTTGTTATTGAAGGTATTTTGCCATCTTGTAAGGTTGGCAACTTGGATAAAGGCATAGTAGAGAATCCCTTGGTATATTATGGCTCTTGATACAAACCTTTCTCTTGGATTGAACAAGTCTAATTTTGGTATAAAAAACTGTGGTTATGTCAAGATATTGGTCATTTGGTTTGTATGTGTCACAACATTGTTAATTAGGTCGTTCATTAGGTTAAATGACCCGTAAAGTTGTAGAACTTTCTCTTGAATATTTGAAACCTTTTGTAATGTTAAGTAATGTGTTTATGATTTATTTGTATCAGGGAATGATAAGGAAAAGTTTGATTGTGAGTCGAAATGTTGAAAAACGTCAAAAATAGGGTTTTTGGTGTACATCAGAGAGCACGGCCTCTGTGTCACAGAGCACGGCTCTTGCCCTGTGCAAAGGTCGTGCTCCACTGTCCTCGAACCTTGTTTTTTTTCCGAGCCTTCATTTGACCTTTTTGGGTCCTGAAACTTATATAGTAGTCTATTTACATCATCTTAACCTCCCCCATACACTGTCGAGGTATTGGGGCTCAAAACCCGCGGAAGGCAGCACTGAACAGTTACTTACTTACTTACTAATAGTTTTCAAATTCTGTTAGTAAGAAGCTATAACTTTCTCATAGATGTATATTATTGATGACAATTATAAATAAACCTTATATAAAGTTATAAATGTTCGTAGCTACAAAAACCTTAAAACTATCTATACAATCAGTTCGGGCTCAGTTACTCTGAATCCAAATAATAACTTAAGTAATAATGCAGCACTTGTAAATAGCAGTATAAGAGATTTTCCTTTTGCCTGTTGACATAAGTCTACATAAATTCATTGTGGTCTTCTTTAGCGCATATATTTATATTATCAAAAGCTTAATGCCAAGCTTACATTTGAATTTAGCTTATAAGTTTAAACAAAATTTATGGAAACGTTTGAATCCCCTAAAATGGCATCCTTTATCAGCTGCAGCTCTTGGATCACAGTAGCCGTGTCCATTCTATACTGAGGCCGCTCCATGGAACATGACACTCCTATTTCAAGCAACAAACGCAAACATGCTTCATTATTCATGTGACCTATTGCTCCTTCCTTGTTGGTTCTCTTCGAAAGATTTCCATCATTGTTAATAAGCATTGGGTCGATAATCCCTAGGGACCCATCACCCATGGCTTTCTTAGCATAACTGTGTAGGCTGACCCCTTCAACAAACATGGCATCTATAGGTTTCTTGTTTGTAATCATCTCCAGCAACAAAATCCCATAGCTATACATATCTCCACTTCTTGACACTTTGCTACCCACCCCATATTCTGCAGTAAAAAAGGCAATAATTTCCAGTAAGAATCTAAATATATATGATGATGCTATATACAAATTACTAGTATACCATACCTGGAGCTGCATACCCTATGCTTCCTCTGATCCCAACTGAGCTGCTATGCTGTCGATTTTGGTGGTATTCAGATTGAAGAATCTTTGCGAGCCCAAAATCGCCAACATGTGCAACCAAGTCTTTGTCAAGAAGAATGTTGCTTGGCTTCAAATCACAATGAACAATGGTCTTTGCAGCATGATGATGAAGATAATTAAGTGCGTAAGCGACATCCAACGCTATACACACTCTTTGAAGCAAACTGAGTCGAGGGAGCTCATTTTGCACATTATGCAACCATTGGTCTAAATTTCCATTTGGCATAAATTCATAAACTATGGCTTTGAATTCATTTCCATGGAAGTCAATGCCACTGCAACAAGTTATGACCTTTATTAGGTTTCTATGTCGGGCATTTCTCAACGCCTCACACTCAGATATGAAGCTCTTGGAACCTCCTTGACGATGGAGGTTTAGTACTTTAATGGCAAGAATTACACCATCATCGAGGCATCCTTTATAAACCGATGAAAAACTACCCTCACCGATTAAGTTTTTGGTGGAAAACCCATCGGTTGCTTTGTAGAGTGCCTCGTAAGAAACCTGAATGAGGGACTCCCCAGATCTTGTCTCAGGTGGATCAGATTCTACTTCTCTTTTTCGTCTACAGCACATGAAAAGCAATAATACCAACGCTACACATAGCAGTGCTGGAACTATTGAAATCACCAATATGACTGCAAGACTCAAATTATTTTTTCTCTTGTTAGAACTGCACTTAGGTAGATAAAGTTCAATTACACCGCCACAAAGTTGACCATTGCCAACAATAGATACTGAACCTGCATTGGAAAAGACTCCTTTTTTTGGCACCACACCCTGGAATCTGTTGAATGACATGTTAAGACTTGCTAAAGGTATTGTTTCCAGATAAGTCGGGATCTGCCCTGTGAAGTTGTTATGAGAAACATCAACATTTTCAAGGGCTCGTAATGATCCCAAAGATGATGGAAGAGATCCTGAAAAGAAGTTGTTGCTTATGTTTAAATTCTCAAGGCTGCTGCAACTACCAAGGCTGCTTGGAAGCTCGCCTGACAATCGGTTATTTGCCAGAATGATTTCAGTTAGGCCCTTAAGATTACCAATCTGTGTGGGAAGCTGTCCGGACAATTGGTTACTGCCTAAATTCAGGATAATGGATAGCGATGTAAGTTCAAATAGTTTCCTAGGTATGGCTCCAGTAAGGTTATTTCGATCAAGATTTAACTCTATTAACCTCTTAGCATTTCCTAAATCTGATGGTATGGACCCGTTCAGTTTGTTCAAACCTAAATGAAGCTCAATCATTAATGAAAGATTTCCTATAGAACTAGGAATGCTCCCTGAGAAAGAATTATTCTTAAGATTTAACCTTCGTATGTTTCGAAGATTGCCAATGGTCATGGGAAGTGTGCCCGTGAGTTGATTATTAGACACATCTAGAGAAGTTAGGCCCGAAAGGCCACCTACTGATGAAGGCAGGCTGCCAGAAAAAGCATTTGAAGCTAGATCGAGTTGAGAGAGTGAAGTTGACAGGTTTCCTAAAGAATCTGGTAGGAAACCTCTCATCTGAGTGTTACTGAGAAGTAACACATCTAGATTTTTGCAAATCGACAAACCATCTATAAACTTCATTTCATCGTCTTCCTCGTTTCCAAAGTTATTCCAACTCAGTGACACCCTTGTAAGCTGACAGGTGTTACGAGGATTGATGACTAATTTTCCAGATAAATTGTTTTGAGCTACATCTATCACGAGTAGCGTTGGAGAACTTAAAATGGAGGGAGGGAGGGGACCTGTAAACTGGTTTCTGGGAAAAGAAAGTGTGCCAATCTTAGGCAATGTCGTATTTATGTTAGTGGGTAATCTACCAGTGAGTCGATTGTCATCGATATATAGTTCTTCTAAAGACGAAAGATTATAAAGAGAAGGTGGGACGGTACCAACAAGGTCATTTCCTGCCATTGAATATCTTCTCAGGTTACTCAGCCGTTGGAAAACGTCAGGAGTTCTTCCGCCAAGTCTACAGTTAAAAAACGAAACAGTTTCGAGCAATGTAAGATTCCCAATGAAAGGTGGAATCCCGCCTTGTAAACTGTTCTCATGAACGATGAGTAAGCTTAGCATGGACAATGAACCAATTCTATCTGGGATCTTGCCAACCAGGTTGTTGTAACCCACGTGAAGGTATTGGAGGTTGGTGCAGTTGGTTATTGCGTCTGGAATGCTTCCAGTGAAAGAGTTGTTATAAAGACGTAGCTCTTGTAATCTAAACAGACGTCCAAGTTGAGACGGAATGTCACCAGAAAGTGAGTTGTTATGTGCCCGAATGGCCCTAAGAAAGCTTAGATTGCCAATGAAAGGAGACAATGAACCGAGCAAGCCCCCAGACGAGAGATTCAAGGCGATGACTCTCTGGTGGCGGAGGCCGCAAATAACACCTTGCCATTGGCAGAAATCAACGCTGGAATTGTTCCATGAACTCATGAGACCTCGTGGGTCATTAATCATAGATTTGATGGCAAGCAATGCCTCACGATCAACCGTGTTTGTTCCACTAACCGGGATGGTTCTGTTTTGCGCTGCAACTGTGGAGAACGTTGCAACAAGCACCAAAGTTACAAAGAAAAATGGTAACCATTTGGTAGCACTCATTTTTCAAAAAAAACTATAGCAATGGTGATCAAGGAATCGTATAATTAGACCAATTGTTGCTTTGCATTTTTCTGCTTCACAATTCGCCGCATTCATATAGGCCTATGTTTAGTGTATGACTTTTTTTGTGATGGTTATTTATTTGTAACTTTGTATGGTTGGTCAATGGTGGCAAGTTACATCCACTTTTTGTATCCACATAATGCAGACAATTGACTTAATTACAGGAGTGTTTTCATTGTGATGTGAGTGTTTGATTTTTTCCTCGAAGTTTTGACATTCCATTATATCTTGAAATGAATTTTACGTATACGTCACTTACTGTATTGATGGTGTCATTCATCTCCATTGATTCATCCGATCAGAAATCCTAATTCTCTTTTCCTTCTATAGATTATTGTTTCAACCATTTTGTTAAAAGTAAGATTATTAATTTTAAATATATTAGTACATGTATAATTAAAATAGTTATTCTAGGATGATGAATGTTTTGACTAAAATGTACGTGTATTAACTGGAGCATTCCCGTAACCGGTTTCGACTATTTGTCTAACCATCACAAAATGTTTAATTATCGAGGATTTGCACCTTAGAACGATCCTGGAAAAATAAAATGTCTACTCATTATATCACTTTGGTTGTAGTATATGATAATTGTAATTTGTTCAAAAAATTTATTGTTCCCCAATTAACGTTTTTTGGAAGATTAATTTTTAGTATTTTCATTCTCTATGTCAAAGGTTCAGATGTCTGTCATATACGAATAGTTGAATATTTTAATACGTTGCTACTTGATGGGTTTTCGTTTCTATTAGCTATACAGAAATTGCTATAATGATAAAAGTGATGCAATCAAGCTCCATGTAAAGCGGCTCCCTTGAAATTTTTGTAACAAATGACAGACTATGCTTTTCAAAATATAGCAATACTCATTCTCCAGTTTCTGTTAGTCAAATGATTTTACCATCTAGGTACCAAATGATACATTACTAAAAATGCACGTTGTTGGCAGGTCTGATTAGATTTTATCAAAAGGTTGGGCTAATGGGCTAGGCTGGGCTATGTAACGGGAGAAAATGAGCAGGAGTGGTTCGTACAGGTTTACATTTTTTGCTGTCTTCTCAAATTTAGTACTGCCGTGTTTAATATATGGTGCCAAATTGGGTGCACAGGAAACGGGCTATGTAATTGGGCAAAACGGGCCAAGAACTATCACATCTGACATTCTCAAAATTAAGATATGCACACCATGAGATGAGAATGATGAATGGTAATTTTTAATGTTGACCATGATACTAATTTTGGGGAATTTAATGTTGTTTTATTTGATTGATTAAGGTAGATAAGCTGAAAATTTATAATATTTACCCAAACTCTTTGATTGTTTTCAAACCTGTGCATTTTTGCCAGCTCTAACTAGTAACTACTTATCGCTTCATCAATTCCAAAGATTCTATCATTTATATATTACTTTTACACTTTCGGATGAGAGAAATGTGAAAGGCAAGGTGACGACATAGTATAAAGGAGATATCTCAAATGTATCTGATGCTGAAAAGGGAGAGCCAGATGCAGAAGAAGCCTTTCTTAACAATGTTTTGAGAGTGCTTTAACACGCTCATTTGTTTACGGGAATTAAAAGGTAAGTTTACACCACTTATCATATCTTATTTTTCTTAATTTTAACTGCAATTTCATAACTGCAATATTCCTGACTACCTTCATCTTTTGTTGATCAATCATTCAATTGTACATTGGTAACCCAAATGCTTAAGTCTTTTGTAGAGGTGGTATAATGATTGGGTCAGGCAGGGTGGGTAAATACAATCCAAAACGACCTACCACTTGGACTGAAATTTGTATGGTTACTTTTAATGGCTTGATAGCACAAAATTTAAAAGCTTAACTTCTTAATAGACAGGGTATAATGAATGGGTCAAACAGAGTGGATAAACAATCAAAAATGAATTTAGACCAGATCAAGGATCTTTGCTATAGATCAGTTTGTATTGACCTGAATACATCGTTCCTAGAAAACTACTACTCGTATTATTTTTTTTTACGATGACAAGTTAAGCATAACCGAGACAACTACTGGTTTTATATTTATCAGGTGTTGGTTTACTACCTGTTTGGACACAAACTAGACCGTAAACTAGATGTATCATGCATGTGTGTTAGTCCTGCGCTGCTTCACCACTCATGCGGTCATGCCTTTTTTAAAGCAGACCTACTTTAGGATTTAGATTCCTTTATGCATGTTCTATATACTTCCTGATCTTTTTCCAAGACTTCAACTTTTAAGCACAAAACATTTTTAGTGCGGAGAGAGGTGTAGGATCCTGGCCCAGGAGTACTTGGCTCTAATCTCTAATGAAGAGGCGCAAACTACCTGGTTCATTACTATTAGACAAAGTTTAAGTGGTACTTACACCAACAAAATGTCATTGAATGGCAATGGACATTTTTTAAAAGGTATAGGTTAGATACATAACAATATTTATGTTTGAGTAAAACATGTTATTCACTTATTCTTAAGTATCACTATTTCCGAGTTTTAGTGAAATTTTAAAAAGCACGGATAGAGCTATATTTTAAATCTATTGGTAAAAGTATAATCTAGTGTGTCACTAAATAACGCATTTCAGATACAAAGTCTCTTACGACTATGTAGTCAACATTTTAGTTTCAAGCATCTATAATTCTATATAATGGCGGATTGGAGGGGTATATTGATTGTGACGTGGGTGGTTGACTTTTGACTATGTAATCAGTAATCACAATTTCTTACAAAATAAATCAGTAATCATCACAATAATATACATTTTACGAGTACCACTAAGTATCGACATTTTGATTTGAATGTAGCATTTATATAATTGCGTGATTTGAAAGGTGCATCGATTGTGACATGGGTGGTTGAGTTTTGGCGTTCGATTTTCAACCGAAGTCGATATCTTGAATTATTATATCATGCTATATATTCATAAGATTTACTTATGTGAATATGGACATCTATTCTTTAATTTATCGATAAATCTCGTTTTGATGTTTAACATAAAAGATTATGTCCAAGTAAAACCTATTGGAACAAAAAAATTCAGTGAAAGGAAAAAACTACTTAATTATTTGTATTGAACAGAAAAAAAACTACATGATTATATTGATGCGCGATGAGTCACTACAAACAATGTTTTATTTATTCACACTAGTTATTGGTTAAAAATTTTGTCACGCTTTTATGTGTGTAAAAATATATAGAAATAAAAGTGTTTAAAAAAGTTACTGTGGACAAATGATGTGTTACAAAATAATTATGAAAGTGTACACTAAAAAGTGTGAACTTTTAGTTCTACACACCTTTCAGTGTGGATAAATTTCTAAACATTTTTATTTATATATATTTTTACAAACATAAAATCGTGGTAAGTTTTTTAATTTGTTTACATTAATTAAACCACGGGCAACTTTACCCACATACCCACTTCTAATTAAGAAAAAAAGATTGCTTAAATTTCCTCACACCCTTGTAACTTGTAAGTGTAAAGATTTCGTACACTTTTAATGTGACTACGATAATTGTTTCGCACTTTTATTTTTATATCTTTTGAACAACTTTTCTCACCCTACAAAATGTACGTGCTAAATACAAAAAAGTTTGTGAACTATGTTTTTGTAGTATCGGCACTCGGATGCGTGCTTTAACATTCTTTGAGAAATTATTGACTTAATTTCTACGGAGGGAGGGAGCCGATCGCGAGTTGGCCGGCAAGATGGAGAGGGTTGGAGCGAGTTCAGGGAGTAGCAGATGCCACCTGCGCGAGCAGGGGGTGCAAGATGGCGGAGCGAGCTTGTAGCTCGCGGAAGGTTGAAGACGAGGTTTAGGCGGGAGGGGGGCAAAATTGAAACATATTCAAACGGTCATATGGCCGTTAGGGACTGCCAGTGTAACTTTACAGGTTCCAGGGGGCTTAAATGCAAGTCTGTGAAGGTTTTTTTTTATAAATATTTTGTTTTTATCTATTATATATATATAAAGTAATTAATATCTAAACCAATTTTAGCATAAGTTTTTTTTTCAATATTTTTTTTTGGCATAATATAAACTTTTTTTTAATTATGTAATGTTTTATTTTTAAAATGTAATGTGTTTTAATTGTTATGTAATGTATTTTGTTATTAATATAAGATATAAACTAAAAAAGAGTTAGTTATGTAAAGTTTATAATGTTAAGGATAAATTATTAAAATGTGAAAAAAAAAGTGAGAGTTTCAAATGCTACTAAAAAAAGGTTGGGGGGTTGAAATGAAGGGGAGTAATATGATTGGATAAATTTGAGGGTTGAGGGAGATGAACCCTCCGGCTCCCTCCCCCTAATAGCGTTAGAGCTCATCACATCAACTTTGATGACATGCCTTATTGTTATTTCCCTGAGTATTCATGAATGATCAAATATTGAAAGACTAGCTAGTTTCATACTTTCATTCATGACAAGTCATGAGACATTAATTTAAAACTCGATTTGATTATTTTAATGAATTAATCTGCTTAATTAAGGACAGTTCATGGTTTGATCATAGTTGACACCTTTGTCGTTGAAAGGGTCTTTCTCGTATAGACTATTACACAATTTTGATCAAACTGTAGATTGCTTATTATAGTTACATTATACAAGAAAAGATAGAAAGAGTTCCATGCATCTAATTAATTTATTTGATATAAAATAAGAGGCATACATTATGTGGCATATGATGTAAATTAATTACAAACCAGCATATAACATCAACGTCACTATCCGGTGAATGACATAATTCAGTGGTGAACTATATGATACATAGAAATATTTGGTTGACACACACCAATATATAGATCACGTACAATTATGGTATTATAACTAATTTATTTTATATATATATATATTAGAGATAGGAGAAGCATATATAGAACACATATCACATTTGCACGGTGAGTCGGTGACATTAAACTGCAAATTAATGTCGGTGATGCCAGTCCCCCGGGCCTGCACTATTAGTATAATATGCATCCTTTTGTGCTTCAACAACTGTAGTGTACATACAAGAATTTTATTATCATCAGTAAAATAGAAGTATATATACGTACACGTATTTCTTTTCGGAGAAATTATATACAGTATATGTTTTAATTTTAGTCTAAGATCAAATAAACCATTATACGTATTCAAAACCAATTTGAGCCAACTAGTTAAATTTTAAGATCTAACATATGGTTTTCACTATATGTTCTGACAGCTAGCTAGACAAATACACCCCATGTGCTCGAAAACTCGATTATTTATGGGGAGTGATATATCTACATCACTCTTTAGCCATTTACAACAATTGTATATATTTTACAGCACAATGTATAACTGTACAATGCATGCATTGTTGTAGATGGATAAAAGTGGTTGTAGATACAATCATTTTCCATTATTTATACTCTTCCAATTATTTTGATTTGGGCTTGTGAGGTTGGGAGTATAATGAGATATAAATTAAAATTTACTACATTTCTAAAAATTATATACATATACATATGTATCATGAATGCATGTATGGCAGCGCCTGAACGTATGTAATTATTAATGTTAACGGTTTTATATTTGTGTGTGTAAGTTGTAACATAACATACCTTTAGTATTTTGAGTTTGCGATGGAAAAGTTCTTCCAGCATAAGAAGTTACAAGAATTGCAAGGAAAACAATAAAGCACAAAATGAAGCCATAGTACTTCATATTCCTATACCGGCAAGTAAGGATTTTTCCAATATACTGCCTATAAATGCTTCAGTAGTAGTCCGATAATATTCGATTTATATAGAAAAAGGATGTAACAAATCGACAAGGCATGAAGATAGATGTAACAAGAAGTCAAAAAGTTACAACAAGTAGTCTATATAGTGCCACGTATATATTATGTTCTTTACATATAGTGAACGGAATTTCAACACCAAGTTATACTCCCTCTAAATTTCGTCACATTGTACGTAAATTACATTGCACGTAAAATTAAAAAGTCATCAAAAGTATATCGAATTGGATCTCTAATGAAAGAGAACGAAATTTTATGACTACACATGCTTTTTGTTTCGTCTAACGATTTACGGTTTGTGAGATAAAGCATTTTGAATGATTTAGGTGAATTTTATTATTTAATTGAAGGAAGAGAAAGATGGAAAATATATGTGGTTGTTCTTGAGTTTTTTTTTTCTATGAGTTCTTAAAATAACTTACCCCTAATACATAATACAGTATAATATAATGTTAAAAATAAAGCTCCTTTTATCTTTATTAAGCTTTTAAACATGGAATATTTAAGTAAATACCAAAACTAAATTAATCTGGAGTGTAATTTTTATACAAATGCTAAATAAAACTTAAATAATTTGTTAACTGAAACTTTCAATCTTGCATCCTGTCGTAATTGATGTGAGGTTTTTCAACTTTTTTACACTCCTTAAAGTTAAGGTTTTGGGATGCTTCTAGAGTTTTGTTTTCATTTTGTTGTAACTCTAGTTGTTTGCATTTTGTTATTTGTACTTTAACCAACATCTTGCTAGTTTGGTTTTTTCAAATATACATTATACCGTTTAAGATAACATCCTCTTCATATACCGTTAAAATATTGAAAATCAAAATCCATAAAAGACGGCAATGGATGTTTACTTATTACATTTGCAAACTTTTAAACGTAGTTTTCGCAATCCAAAAGTTATCATATATATCTGGTATTGCAAATTTTTAAACGATTTTAATATAATTGTATCAACAATAAATACAAACACGATAATAAAAAGCCCGTAAAGGGCACTAATAAACCAACTAGTTTATATAATTGCGTGATTAGAAGGGTGCATCAACTGTGACATTGGTGGTTGACTTTTGGTTTCCATGCTCTTGTGACATTGGTGGTTGAATTTTGGCTTCCATGCTCGATTTTCTAAGTCAAGTCAATACTCTATTATATTAATCTTTCCATATATAACATTTACTTATATGAGTGTGGATATTTATATTTTAATTTTTTATAGACAAATATTTGTTTATATAATAATATACAGATAGTATTATGATTTATTAAAAAAGTTTAATAAATCATAACAGTATTAATATATATTAATGCATACGGTTAACTTGTAATGGTATTTTTATTTTTATTTTTTATTTTTTGCATATATGAATGTGAAAATATTATTAATTTCCTCACACATGTAAGTATAAAGATTCAATACATACTTTTAAAGTTTTAAGTGTGAACGCATAGATGATTTGTTTACAATGCTTAACGTCAAACTGTTTGTAGTAGTGGCATTTGGATATGTGCTTTAACATTCTTAGAGAAATTATTAATTTAATTTCTAATGGTGCCAGAGACCCAGAGTAGCTCATCATTATGAACTTTGATTACTGTTTACCTTAATGTTCAATTCTTTCCCTAGATATATTACAGCCCGTATCCCAACCATTGTTTTTTGGTATCTCGACCACAACTACTATTTGCAGTGATAGTGTGGGCCCCTGTGTGTAATGGCAAATCTGACAAAGTAATAGCGGGCTCCCTGTCAGTAATCGCTGCAAATAGTAGGATATAGACAAAACACCACTATTTGTAGTGATAATCGCTGCAAATAGTATGGTTGAATTACTAAAAGACTGGTCAGGATATCAGGCGCTATATATATTCCTGTATGATCAAATATCGAAAGACTAGCCCAATGTTTCATTCATGACAAGTCAGACGCATTTAAAATTTGATTTGATTGCTTTAATGAATTAATCTGCTTAAGGACGGGATCATGGTCGATATCTTCAAATTTATTATTGAAAGGCTCTTCTTCATATAGACTATTAGACAATTCGATTATATAACTTTTTTTTTTTTGATGCATTATTTGATTAATATGCATCTAAGATGGATGCACAAAACAAAAAGCATGATTTTCTCGATTTTGATAGATCAATATGTTGTTAAGCACTTAAATAATGATAATTAGTTATACACTATGTTAGTTTTACGGACTTTTAATTCATCAAAATGAAGTTTTTAAGTGTTCACGCCATGTTTTTATTTTAAGGTTATTCTTATTTGATTGTTCCCTTATATATAGGGAGCAATCAAATATATATGGGGACATTCAAATAAGAACAACTTTAAAATAAGAACACAGTGAGAACATTTTAAAATTACATTTATATATTTAGGGGTAACATTCCAATAAAAACACTCTTAAAATAAGAACGATGAGAATACTTAAAAACATCATTTTGATGCATTAAAAGTCCATAAAATTAACATAGTACATAACTAATTATCAGTATTTAAGTATTTAACAACACATTGATCCGTCAAAATTGAAAAAATCACGTTTTTTTGTTGGATGCATCATTTTGATGAATATGCATCTAAGATGGATGCACAAAACAAAAAACATGATTTTCATGATAGACCAGTGTGTTGTCAAACACTTAAAAAATGATAATTATTTATACACTATGTTAGTTTATGGACTTTTAATGCATCAAAATGTAGTTTTAAGTATTCTCACCGTATTCTTATTTGATTATTCCCTATATGTAAATTGATATATTATTATATATTAAGGGGAAAAGAATATGAGGTTGTTAGATACCTAAGTTGGGTGAAAAACCCCTCGCATGTCTTTTTTTAAACCATAAAAATCATGAGAAACTAAACATTTATTCAAAATATTAAAATATTGATATGTGGAGGGTTTTTCACCGAAATTAGGTGCATAACAGCTCCATACTCACTTTTCTCAACCTTATACAAGAAATAATAGAAAGACTTGCATTAGGTTTATTTGATACGATAAGGGGCACACATTACGTGGTTTATATAATGTAAATTAGTTACAAATCAGCAAATAAGATTAACGACACTATCCGTTGAATTAATTACACATTTCAATGGCAAACGATACATGAATTGGTTGTTACTAATTTATTTATTTATATTTATATTTATATATATATAAGAGAAGCACAGACCACGTATGCACGGTGATATTAAATTTAAGGGATTATGGCATCGGAGTGTAACCAACTATGACTCAATGGTTATGTAATGTAGTGACTTTTTAAAATGGCTATGTGATGTAATAACCTTTCATTTTTGTTCTTTTCATGTATGTTACCGGGTAACATCAAGTTATAACTGGTAAATGCACTGTCATGCCACGTCGCTTGCCAAGAAAACCCTTAATGCCTATGTGGACTTATTTATATATTTCTATATTAATTTTAATATATTAACATATTTATTTATTTATACCTTTACACATTACGGAGGACATTCCATTCCATTACATTATGGGAAAATGATTTATGAATAAACATTTAATTATATACAGATCTGATTTTTGCCCAAGATTTGCAGATCTTGAAATCGGATTATTTTTATTGACGATGATGATGATGATGAAATCGTTGGATGAATATTGTCGGAATCTAGTGGTGGTTGCCGGAATCTGCTGCTGTTGTTGTTGTGGATGCTGCTGTTGTGTCTAATATCAGTCTTTTTACCCATTTTGAACCATATATGTTGGAATCTTGAAATCGAAAGAAATCCGCTATGATTTGTTATCCCCCAAAATAATAATTATACTAGTACAGATTTGGGTATGAGTTTGAACTGAGTGTGTTTGGAAAATGAAATGATTATTGAAATAATTTGTGAGTTTGAACTCTGTGTTGCTATGTAATCTTGCTGCTTGCTTGGCCGGTTTGAGAAAGCCATTAAAGATTGCACATGGCCTTGAATATACGTCCCTCTTATATGTGTTTATATATCTATATATATTTATAAATTATGAGTATAATTAAATGTTTTCTGATTTATAATCAAATATATTTATCAAGTCATCATGCCATGTAGACGTTTCCAAAAATAAAATTAATGTTGTAACCGGCTACCTGTACAACAGGTCAACCACTACATAAAAAGAACAAAAATGAAAAGGTTATTACATCACATAGCCATTTTAAAAGGTCACTACATTACATAATCATTGAGTCATAGTTGGTGACACACCGATGCCATAATCCCTAAATTTAATTGCAAATTAATTGTGCTGCCAGTCGCCCGGGCCTGCACTATGACCTTTGCTTGCTGCAACAACTGTAGTGTACGTACATACAAGAATTTATTTGATTATCATCAGTTAAAACAAAAGTATATATACATACGTACGTACATGTATATAATACGGATGTAAACATATATCGGTTTTATTTAGCTAGGGAAGTCCTCCAATTAACTAATGTAAACCAAAGGAATCAACGTCAAGTAATTACAATATCTATTGAAAAATATATTCGATCGCTAGCTATAAACTTTGAACCAAAGTACGTGTGAATGGGATCAAAATGATAAAAGCCCAATCAGGTGATATTGTCGGTTTTGACAGATCAATGTGTTATTAAAAACTTAAATAATAATAATTAGTTTTACAAATTTTTTTAGTTTTATGGACTAATAATTTATCAAAATGAAATTTTTGATCGTTCTCTAATTGATAGCTAGGCAAATACACCCCATACATGTGCTTGAAAACTGAGTATTAACTTTACTCTATTAATTAATCTAATTGGGCTTCGTGGTATTTTTTATTTTTTTTTAGTTTAATGGGGGTATAAAAACTCGATTATATACATATAATCATATATCATGCATGCTTGTATTATGTATAATAGAGCATGAATGATTAATGTGAACGATTTTATAAGTGTGTCTAACATAACGTACATACCTTTAGGATTTTGAGTTTGCGATGGATAAGTTCTTCCTGCTGCATAAGAAGTTACAAGAATTTGTTGAAATAAACATGGTTTGATTCAAGGGAAAATACTCGCTTGATAATCATGTGGAACCTGTAAAAGCATTAAACATGTTTGCCATTGATTTCGGGTTAAACTTGGGAATACCCAAGTCAAGCCCTCATAGAGGGACTTCCATTGTCCGTGCTAAGGCTTGAACACAAGACCTCTTGAATTAGGAGATATCTTTTCAACCACTGAGCTAATTCACTTTATAGAAAGCCATATGGTTACTTTAATAAATCAAGTGGTGTTCTTGATTTTGAATTATATATTCGAGAAGGCCAGGACATGATCGATATAGAGTACTACTTTTGTTTAGTGAATGTTCTTTAATTTTCTGCTTTGTTAATTCTTTAACTTTCTGCTTTGTGATTTCAAATCAATTTCTGAAGTTGTTGATCACAAAACACACATGGGATCCTTTTTATACCATATGGAAGATAGATAGATAAACAAACACCCGCATGTTTCCTAATTTGCAATGTATTAGCAAATTACCAAGAGCACTCCTTTCTTCTCAAATGTTGCTGATCACACAAAACAAGTTATCCTTAATATCATGCCCTTTGAGGAGGGCATGCTGCCAGTTTGATATCTATGGGTTCCCTTGATCTCATCGAAACTACTTTACAAGGATTGCAAAATTCTTGTGGAGCGTATGGAAAGTAGAATTGGCGATTGGAAGAACAAATCGTTGTCTTTTGCCGGTAGGCTACAATTGGTAAATTCTGTATTATCTTCTTTACATGTATGTTGGGCCTCTGTTTTTATATTACCAGCCAGAATAATCTCGGATTTAGAGGAAAAAAATCAGAGGCTACCTGTGGTGCCAATGGCCAATGGCCAAAGTAAAAGCGAGGGTTAATTGGAAATCCATATGTTCCCCAAAATATGAAGGCAATCTTAGGTGGCGTTTGTTTCGGACTTAATATACTCAGTCGTGACTTAATCAAAGATACTTAATCTATTAAGTCATTAAACGTGTTTGTTTTTTGACTTAATAAACAAAAAAACAACTGTATTGACTTAATCCATACGGACGTTATTTATCCATTCAGTCACTTATCAATTCAGTCACTTAAGGAGAATTGGTGATGTTAACAAGGCCCTCATGTCTTCACACATTTGGAGTATCCTCACTAATAGAAACTCGCTTTGGGTGAAGTGGATTTATTCATACAAGCTCAAGGATAGAAATTTATGGGATGTGCCCCCTCGGATTCCATGACATGGGGATGGCGAAAACTACTACAAATGTGTGACCACATCCGTCCTCATATATGTTCAGAGCTTGGAAACGGAAGATCAACTTCAAGATGGTATGATACTTGGGCATCGGTTGGTCCCCTCTGTAAGTTTATCACACCAAGACGAATTAAAGATGTCGGTTTCTCCTTAAATGCTACTGTAGCGGACCTTTTATCTATGGGATAAAGGCATGGGAATGTACCCAACTATGACAAAAAGGCTATGTAATGTACCCTACTACTCGACTTGCTATGTAGTGTAACCAACTTTGTCTTTTGGGTTATGCAATGTATGAAACCGGATACACAACAAGTAGCAGGTTACCACTTGCATTTTTTTTAAAATTAAAATTGCAATTGCATATTTGCATATCTGTGGCGAATGATCAAAGTCATGAAATTTAAAAAGAACATATTTGACACTAATTACACCACCTGAAGGTATCTTTCGACTACCATTTTGCAATGCACCATCTTTACCATTTTCTGACGAATCACCATTTTTTTCGGCGAGTGTTAGATTTGAAAACTTTTGGTTAGGGTTTGTGCGGGATCAATTTTTGAGTCCATTGGTGGTAGTTTCAAGTCTTAATTCGAAGAAACAACAAAGTTATCGCGATTTTCATTTTTCCAGCGACACACCATTTTTTCCGGCGAGTGTTGGATTCGAAACTTTTGGTCAAGGTTTGTGCGGGATCAATTTTTGAGTCGATTGGTGGTAGTTACAAGTTTTAATTCAAAGAAACAACAAAGTTATCATGATTTTATTTTTTCCGGCGACTTACCATTTTTTCCAGCAACTCTTTGGCTAGTGAGGATGATGATGATGACCTGATGGAAACCTGTTGTAGCCGGTTTCATACATTGCATAACCTAAAAGACAAAGTTGGTTACACTACATAGCAAGTCGAGTAGTAGGGTACATTACATAGCCTTTTTTGTCATAGTTGGGTACATTCCCATGCCTTTATCCCTTTATCTAATGGTGCTTGGAAATGGCCGGTTTCTTGGTACAACTTATTTCCAGTTCTTATAAATATTAAACTTCCGGTTTTGCAACCATCGAAACACGATGCTCTCTCTTGGAAGGATTCGAAAGGTAATGCATCCACCTTCTCGACAAGTATTGTTTAGGACACAATCTGATTACAACAGCCACATGTTTCATGGGTGAAGACTGTTTGGTTTCCACATTGTATTCCTCGCCATGCTTTTCATTTATGGCTAATATTTCGGAGAAAGCTCAAAACACAGGATAAGCTCCAACAATGGGACGTTAGTGGCTCTACTAACTTAAACCTGCTATGTCGTTCCTTGTGCAAAAAGGGCCCAGATTCGCATGACCATCTATTTTTTGAATGCCCGTTTTCTATGCAGGTATGGGATTCTGTGAAGCATCTTGTTGGTATGCAACATACTTCGGCCAAATGGGATGATCTTGTTTCTTGGCTACACGCCCATTCTAATTGGAAATCAGCAAAGTGCATTATTGGACGACTATTAGTTGCTGCGACTTCTTACTTTTTATGGCAAGAGAGAAATAATCGCTTGTTTACTCCTAATATGAGATCGGCACTCCAGCTTAAAGATGTCATAGTATCTACTGTTAGATTGAAGCTAGTTACAATGAAGCTCAAGAACAATGAAACAGGTTAGCGCCTACTTGATGCTTGGAAGCGAATGGCCAACATGAAGTTTATATTAGACTAATGTTAGTCAACATCATGTAACTAGCATTAGAAGATATGTAGCTTGTCTTTGTTTTGGTTTTGCTGTTTAGCTTGGTTTACATATGTATGCAAATACGGTATGTATATAGGAACTAATATGGTACTTTGTCATATTACTTGTACGCATTTGGTTCATGTTGTTATAAAAGCTGATCAGGGTATCCCTTTACCCAAAAAAATAGATGGTTGTAGTTGTTCAGTGTAAGTACGTGCCTTGGAAAATGAAAATACTACTGTAATTTGCTTTTGAATATTTTTTATTTGAAGGAACCAGAGAAAAGTACATAAAGGATGATCATAAAGGCTGATGTTCCGCTTTAGACTAATATGAATGGGGCCATTTTGGGGCTCCCCACATAAGGGCGATTTTCGCTATGTGGCGGAGGTTTACCCAAAGAGTTACCCCTCTTTTTTCTTGGAGTAGGGCATCTCTTTGGGGTTGTCCCTCAATACTTTTTTTTTTGTTTTAAATCATTAAACGTACCCCAAAAAATAAAAAGATAAAAAGAAAATGTATATACCATCCAAAAAAATAGTTCTTAAAATAAAGAAACTGTATATATATATATATATATATATATATATATATATATATATATCCCTTTGGCTCTTCTTCTTCCTTCCTCCATCTCTCTCCTGATCATATCACCCACCACCACCACCTGACCACATACCACAACAAC
Organism: Erigeron canadensis; assembly: GCF_010389155.1. Taxonomy (NCBI): domain Eukaryota; kingdom Viridiplantae; phylum Streptophyta; class Magnoliopsida; order Asterales; family Asteraceae; genus Erigeron; species Erigeron canadensis. Next base: position 37,943,023 of record NC_057766.1, read on the forward strand.
AACCACCGCTTGTTCATATCACCCACCATTGCCACACCTCACCGGAACCACCAAAATTTGCATTCCAAAAAAAAAAATTTTTTGTCTTCTCGCCAGTTTTCATGGAGTTCAGTTTAGTTTTTTTCTTTTCTTTTTCTTTTTTTATAAATACCATGAGATCTATATGTATATATATAGAAGCCAACAACTCTTTTTCTTGGAAATTAAAGAAGGCGCGGGCGATCAATATTTGCCAGGCTCCTTTCTTTGTTTGACCTTTGCCGCCCCTCGGAGCAGTGGGATGGGCGGCCTACAGGCGGCGGAGGAGCAATCAACACCCTACTCCTCATAGTCTTATGAAGCATCAATCAATGGAGACCAGAAAAATTGTTTTTAACTTATATAACTCAATTTTGAGTATACTTCACCACCAATAAACTTTTATGTATTAGTCATTTTCGCATTTAGTACTCTTACTAATTAATGCATGACATATGTTGGTTTCACTTTTCGTGAAGATACGCATACATCCAACTTTCCCAATTCTTTTGCATTATGTGCACCCATAGGTGCAGAAAACACCATAAACTCATTGTCAACCTTATGTATCTCCACTTTTGAACGATCAGCGTGCCAAAAATCCAACACAACATTGAATCACTTTTCACGGTCTTCTCATTTATCTGGATCCATGCCACAAGGAAGGCGAACTTTGACCTTGTAATATTTATGGTAGCTATTCTGCTTTAGTGTCCCACTGCACATATTTGGTACAAACTAGTCAAAACCAAGAACACTGCAAATTTAAATATATAGTAAATTAATGGGGGAAAAAACACAAATAACTACACATATCAGTGATTGGTTCATATATTGATGGGCAACTCAGGCTTAGCTTGAACCCGGTCCTCAACCTAACCCCACCACGTGCCAACATCTCACTAACCCAATGAGGTCTGGTTCTAACCACCCCGGCTAAGCCTTCTTCAGTCAAAAGCCTAGTCCCGTCGAGCCTTTGGTGCAATTAAAGCTAGCTATGCCTGGTGAAAAGCCAAGTAGCTAGACGAATTCGAATATGGTGTTACACATGTAATTAAGCAAAATACTACTATCACAAATATTTATATACAAACAAGAAAAATATAAAGAGAAAAAAAATAAAGAGAAAAGAATTAGTGTCCTCTTTAAATCCATCTGCAATACAAAAAAAATAAACTCAATTTATTTACAAGCCTTCTTAGAGAATATTACAAATATAAAGAGAAAAGTGAGTATGGGGCTGTTATGCACCTAACTTGGGTGAAAAACCCCTCTCATACTAATATTTTAATATTTTAAATATATGTTTGCCTCCAATGATTTTCATGGTTTAAAAAAAAATATGTAAAGGGTTTTTCACCCAACTTAGATGTCTAACAGTATCATATTCCCTTCCCCAAATATAAATTAGGAGTAAAAAAGAAACTGAAAAACAAAAACGGAGATCTGATCTGATCTATACAAAACAAATACTTAAATTAAATTAAATTCGTTGCTAAGAAAGAAATGGAAAAAGAAACCATACCTGGGCTGAGATCTAACTCCTCTCAAAACCCTAAGCGAACATTTATGAACACTCATGATTCTCGATCTTTTCATGGGCCGGCCCAGTTTCATCACATAAATTTAGCTACAGGCCCATATGATAAAAGAATCTCCAAAGTTGCAATGTACATAAATTTTGAAGTGTAATGTGTTTCTAAAAGAAAATTGATGTTTAACATGGTTTCTACATTTAGTTTGAAGTATGTTTATAAAGGGGATTTTGAGATTATACGCTCACTTGATGTATTCGTTGATCAAGTGTGGAAAGCTGTCTCTCTATCCTCGGATAGGAGTAAACCTGTTCACATCCCGCCTTCCCCATACAACGCTCATGGCGGGATTGGGTACTGTTGATGTTGTTTGTTGATTGGGTAAAATCTTCGTTATTGTAATTATGTAATATATAATCATTATATCCCGCTAGGTTAAACTTAGATATAGATTCACTGGCCAAATATGCTAAATACAGTTGATTTCCAAAATAACACATTTCAGCCATAATAAACATGTACATTGTTGAAATTTATCGTTCACAAGTTCAAACTGAGGACAAAAAACTGGTAGAGTTCCCTAAAAGTCCATCCTTTATCAAGTGCAGCTCTTGGACGACGCTGGTTGTGTCCATTCGATACTGAGGTGACTCCATGGAACATGTCACCCCTATCTCGAGCAACAGACGCAAACAAGTTTCATTATTCATGCTACCTGTATTTTCTTCCTTATTAGCTCCCGCTGCATACTTCCCATCGTCGTTCAGAAGTACTGGATCAACAACCCCTAGTACGCCGTCACTCATGGCTGTCTTGGCATAGTTGTGCAGGCTGAGCCCATCTCCAAACACGGCATCAGTAGGTTTCTTACTTATGATCATCTCCAGCAATATTATCCCAAAACTATACATATCTCCGCTCCTTGACACTTTGCTCCCAAGCCCATATTCTGCAATAAGTACATATCGTTGGACTTTAAATATGTCACATTTAAAGCTGGAAATCCTGTCAGGTTTGGCCTAGTGGGTTATTATCACCCAACCTGAATACAACTATTTTAGTTATATTCATGTACTGTAGAAAAAATCCAACCATGACCTAGAGGATCATAACCCAAGTAACAAGGACAAGACCCGCATAACCCGTTAATGTAAAAATGGGTCAAAATGATTGTCAGTTTAAGCGGTTTGTAAACAGGCCGCCAAGAGATTGATGGGTTAAATCTTCAATATGTACTTTTTTATACTTTTTTAATGTAAGTTTTACAGGTAAACCCATTTGTCTGTCCAAAAACCAACCAAAAAATAGCATGCTTATCAAATGGGCCAAAAGGTTTGTTGGGTTAAGCCGGTTGTATACAGGTTGGTGTGGTCGTTAAATTTTTTATATGCTTTAGATATAGGTTTAAACATGTTACGGGTCAACACAATTATACATAAATCAACTAAAACACGGCCAGGTCACTAAACGGGTTAGGCAGGTCAACAGGTCTGTGACAAAACCTGTTTAGGCCCAATCCTTACATGTTTAGTTTCGTGTTGACTTAGAACCATGACGAGGACTGTGACCCTTACTCACAAGAATACAAGTAAATATATATAAAAATTTGGTTGAACTGTGAGCGACTGAGCACAACATACCTGGAGCTGCATACCCAATGGTTCCTCTGACTCCAGCTGAACTGCTATTATGTCTATTTTGGTATTCGGGTTGAAGAACCTTTGAGAGCCCAAAATCACCAACATGTGCAACCATGTCATCGTCGAGAAGAATGTTGCTTGGTTTCAGATCGCAGTGAACAATAGTTTTTCCGGCATGATGATGAAGATAATCGAGTGCATTAGCCACATCCAATGCTATACACACTCTTTGAAGTAAATTTAGTCGAGTGAGCTCGTTTTCCCCATTATGCAGCCATTGATCTAAACTTCCATTAGGCATGAAGTCGTAAACAATGGCTTTGAATTCATTGCCTTGGAAGTCGATGCCACTGCAACAAGTTATGACCTTTATTAGGTTCCTATGTCGGGTATTTCTTAAAGCTTCACACTCAGATATGAAGCTCTTGGAACCTCCTCGGCGATGAAGGTTTAGTACTTTTATAGCAACAACTACACCACCATCGAAACATCCTCTATAAACAGAAGAATAACTACCGTCACCGACGAAGTTTTTTGTGGAAAACCCATCAGTTGCTTTGTGGAGCATTTCGTAAGAAACCTGAACGTGGGACTCCCCGGATGTAGGCTCAGATGGATCATCCTCCACATCCCTTTTTCGTCCGTAGCACACGAAACACATCACTACTATGGCCAAGCAAAGCAGACCTGAAACTATAGAAATCACTAATATAACTGCAAGACTCAACTTATTTTTCTTTTTAATATTGCACTTAGGTAACCCGAGTTCAGGTACACCACCACAAAGCCCACCATTGCCAACAACAGAAACTGCAGTTGTGTTAGAAAAAACTCCTTTTCTCAACACCTCGCCCTCAAAACCGTTGAATGATATGTTGAGATGCTCCAAAGGGATTACTTCCAAGTAAGCTGGAATCCGCCCAGTGAAGTTGTTATGTGAGATGTCAAAGTTCTCAAGCGCTCGTAAAGATCCCAACGATGGTGGAAGTGATCCCGAAAACAAGTTGTTGCTTATGTTTAGAGTCTGCAGGCTGCTGCAGCTTCCAAGACTGCTTGGAAGCTCACCTGACAAGCGATTATTTTCCAGGATAATTTCTGTTAAGCTCCTAAGGTTGCCTACCTCTACAGGAATTTGACCTGACAATTGGTTATTACCCAAATTCAAGCTTATGGAAAGCGATGTGAGTTCGAATAGTTGCCTAGGTATGGATCCAATAAGGTTATTTCGGTCGAGGTTTAACCTTATTAGTCTCTTACAGTTCCCTAAGCTAGATGGTATGGACCCGTTCAATTGGTTTGAACTCAAATGAAGTTCAATCATTAATGGCAGGTTTCCTAATGAGCCAGGAATACTTCCTGAGAATGAATTGTTGGAAAAATCTATCATTCTTATGTTTTCAAGATTACCAATAGTCATTGGAAGTGTACCCGTGAATTGATTACTAGACAAGTCTAGTAATGTCACACCGGCAAGATTACCAATGGATGAAGGCAAACTGCCAGTAAAACCATTCGACGCCACTCTTAGAAAGTACAAAGTACTCGACAAGTTCCCTAAAGATTGAGGTAGAAAACCTCTTAACTGATTGAAACCAAGATCTAACGCTCCTAAGTCTCTGCATATCGACAAATCATCTACGAATTTCAATTCATCATCGTCTCCACTTCCAAAACTATTCGAACTTAAAGACACTATATTTAAATTACAAGTATCACGAGAAGTAGTAAGTACTAATTTTCCAGATAGATTGTTCCGGGCTACATCTAGGACAGCTAGTTGTGGTGAACTAAGAAGAGAAGGTGGCAGGGGACCTGTTAATCGGTTATCGGGCAAAGAAAGTACTTCTAGACCAGGATTTATTGCACCTAGGTTATCTGGTAGTCTACCAGTGAGTTGATTACCATCTAGAAATACTTGCTCTAAAGTTGTAACATTAAACAGAGAAGGTGGGATGTTACCAACAAGGTTATTTCCAGGAAATGCTAGCCTTCTGAGGCCAGTAAGCCGGTGGAAGACGTCTGGAATGCTTCCACTGAGCTGGCATTCACCGAGCGAAAGAGCTTCAAGAAATGTCAGGTTTCCAATGAACCGTGGAATGCCGCCTTTTAAAATGTTGCCATGGATAATGAGTATGTTTAACATAGTTAACGAACCGATCCAATCTGGAATATTACCAACTAATTTGTTGTAACCCAAGTGAAGGACTTGTAGATTTGTGCAGTTACTTATAGTAGATGGAATGGTTCCAGTGAAAGAATTGTTGTATAGACGTAGTTCTTCTAGTCTAAACAGACGGCCAACTTCAGGTGGGATATCGCCCGAAAATGAGTTGTTTTGGAGGCGAATGCCTCTTAGAAAGCTTAGGTTTCCAATGGAAGGTGACAACGAACCGAGTAAACCACTAGATTGAAGATCCAAGAGGGTAACCCTTTGGTGACGCGGGCTGCAAGTAACACCTTGCCATTGGCAAAAGTTAGCACTCGAGGCGTTCCATGTGGTCATGACACCTTGTGGGTCATCTCGTATCATGGACTTGATATCGAGCAATGCCCGACGATCACCAACAACAACGTTGGTGCCGTTCTGTGCCACCGTCGTGTGGACAAGCGACGAAAATGCTACGTGTACCAAAATAATGAAGAGAAATGGTGTGTGAAAAAATGGTAACCATTTGGTTTTCATTACCTTTTTTTGAAGGTGCTCAGGGATTTGTAATTTGTTATGGTTAAGTTGTGTGTGTGTTGTTTGTTTTTTTTTTTTTTTTGTCATACTTTAGTTGCTATATATAAAGAGGCTGTCACAAGACCAAGTCAAAACTGACTGTATATCAATATTATATAGAGCGTCTAGACTGTGACGTGAGTGGGCTGTTTTTTGTTTTTTACGACTAGGTTCTGTTTACCACCTTAACATTAGGCTAAAAATGTCAAATTATTACTTTTAAATTCCTTAATTTAATTGATAAATCCTGTTAAGTCTTGGTCACTACTCACTAGTGATTTCTGTTCTCATTTGGATCCACTGGTCATGAGTACTTTAACACTAATTATAAATATCAATATCAATTATATCCACTCAAGTGGGTTGGCCACGGGTATCTTCTAAATTCACTATGTAGGTCCCGAATGTGAGTTTTCTGCACGGTCTTGGATTCGAGTCTTGGGTTTCTCATCTCAAGGTATTTTCCATGAGGGGTGGAGGTCCAGCGATTTGTTCGAAACTAACTTTAAAAAATAATAATATGTAATAATAATAATAATAATAATTAGTCAATTTAATACAACACTATTTTGACTAAATGTAACAAATTAAATAGGAAAGTTTACAGGTAAAACTGTAGATTTTTAAAACTCGACATTTTTTGGTATGAATAAATTTTTATACAATTTTAAATAAATATAGTTTTATACACATAAAAATGTAGCAAACTTTACATTGAATTTTAAATATATAGCAATCCATTAAAATTATATTACATCAATAAACTACATTACATGTCGTCGCCGCCACCAATCCTCATCTCCGTTACATCGCCATCATCGTCACCACTATTGATGTTACCGCCACCACCGTCTTCGTCGTCGTTATTACGTTGTCGAATCACGTGAATATTTTCATGTCTTCATGTCTTCTTTTTTAATATTAAAATAAGTATAAATACTTTCTAATAAATTAATGTCAACAACCAATGTTTAAAAAATTACGTACAATCGATATCATATTCAATACAATCTGATAGTGTGATTGTATTAGTTTTCATTCTTAATTATTTTCATCAAAGAAATTGATAATTATTAAATGAGCCATCGGTTAATTTACCACCACCAAAACTGTAATTCAGTATGCTTAAAGCCTTAAACAGTGTTTTACTTCCTTATTTGTTAATTATCCCTTAAAAGGTTAATTAATTAATAATTACTTTCGTTGTCGTTCACCTTTTAACTTTAATCGTTTAGTTTTCTAGTATAATTTATCCTTTAAAAAATAGAAAATACTAGTAGATTTATATTTTCTGATGCATTTTGTAAACGTTGACAAAAGCATTTATGAATGCTGATTTTTTATGCCAAAGTTGATAATCATATTCACTAAAGTCAAAGAAGGATTGAGGGGCGTCCAAAGTCAACAATACGATACACACATATAGTCAAAGTCAACTTTTAGAAACAGATCACTGAGAATCTGTATGGATGGGTGAAGATAAGTAATATTGTTTTCTATTCCAAGTTGTTTCGAAATCTCTTTAGTCGCAATCCTCTTTTTATATTTGTTTTACAGTATTCCTTTAGCCAAATCGTTAAAAAACAATGGGTTGAACTTTTTCAGATACGAGTATATTACGTTATAACTACGTTTCAATCTACATGCATTAAAAGTATAACGTAAATATGATCTTTTCTAACTTAATTTAGTTGTACGTATGTATTTTTTTCCTGTTAAAGAGTGTGAATTTTTCATTGATGTCGTGAGGTCTAAATACATTGTTTTAATCGGGTTGATCTGTGTTATAAACTCCCGCTCACATAATAGATCCTCGATTAATACCTCTAAATCATATCCTCATGCTTGCACCTGAGACGTGGAGGGGAAGAAACTCATAAGAATTGAACCTACCATAAGTGGAATATAAGATATCCGTAACCAGCTCGATGGGTTGGTTAGTTACGTGGCCGTCTCATAGTTTTTAAAGACCTTGTTTTATATTAAAACTAGTCCTAGTACCCATACGATGTACGGTAGCTATATAAATTGTATTATGAAAACATTCAATTCGTATATGCCCCATACATGACTCGAGAGTGTGAAATAAATTGTGGTTAAAGTAAACCGATGATCAAAGTTAAATTATAACAAACATTAATGATAAATATAATATATGTTTAGTTAGAGTTCGGGATTTACCTTAAATTTTTACAATCACATCAAAATCGGAACTTGTAAGCATAGTTGATAAGGACAAATAGCCTTGTGATATATGATCGTGAAGCCAAATTTTTTGAGTCGTATATCTTATCTTATAAGATAATTATGTTCGGTGTTAATATATTAGTTGTTAACAATATTAGTTTTTTTATAAATCATATATATGGAAACTTAGTATAATAATAATAATAAAATCTATAATGATATATATATATATATATATATATTAAATCTAAAGATTAGTATTTGATTACAATTAGGTAATTATTAAATAGGAATCTTTTTTTAGTTATACCAAAGTAGTGACACATGTCGTGCAAGGACTGCGCCAAGTGTCGATCAAAAATCTTTTTTATATTAAATCTAAAGAAAGATTAGTATTTGATTACAATTAAGTAATTATGAATTAGGAATCTTTTTTTAATTACACCAAAAGTGACACATGTAGTGCAAGGAATGCGCCAAGTGTCAATCAAAAAAATACACAATCCTGTTTTAGTATATTGGTATATAAGACTCATATTTTAACAATCTCTAAAACTTAAGTCATGATTGTTCAGACTTTTTTTGTTTATTTAGAGTGATAAAAAAACCCATTTCATAATAATGATATAAACTAAAATAAATAAAAAAAATTACAATAATAAACACTCTAGTCTTGACCATTTATTAGAAACAAAAAGAAAATAGTATGTAAATAAATAAAAAATCACACTAGTTATGCTAGGTTCTAATATATGTGCTTAAGAATTGAAGAAATTTTTTTTTACTAATAGGCTAAATATAACATCCATTTTGTAATATTATCTTTTTTTGTTTATTCATATATATGGTAAACCAGCAAAATTTAGGGCCCCTATAAAACATTGGGCCTTGTTCGTTTGCACGAGTTGCACATATTCAAATCCAACCCTATTAGTTATATATGTTTTTAGTTGTCACATTATGTTTTTGATACACATTGATCGTCAAGTAGTTACTGCAAGTCTAAATATACATACTAACATACACCATTATTTATTCGGAAAATAAGATTACATGTTTTTTTACAATTCAATTCATTGACCCTTTTCAGGTGAGGAAAAGCGTTTTACCATTTAGATTTTATATTCGAAAGATGTAATTTATTTGTGAATGATAAAAGATTTAGCATACAATATCCCGTTCTCTCACATGATAAATACTCAATTTAAATATTTTTAAAAAATGAGACACTCGTATCATCCAAAGATGTAAGAAAAAAAAAACCCTAAATGTACCCACTATAAATGAAATAAATCTCCCACACTTGCTATAAATTTACACAATATTACTATACGGTTGAACTTAACTGATAACGTCATTTTTCACGCAAAACAATCATGGAACTTTGTGATTACATTTTGGCATATTTCTTTAAGAGATGATGTTTTAGGGCTTAAGTGTCTATAATCTTTAATTGCCAAATAAATTTTTATCCTACATGTAATTTTGTAATTATAATTCTTGTTTTATTTAGCCAATTTAGATGATGAGCTTCTACATGTTAATGTAAATCTTAAATTTAAATTTTAGTTATATTGCTATACAATATATATAAAAAAAAAGTTACTAATGTATGATTCTAACTTTTAAATTTAACCATATTTATCATTATTATTTATTTTATATTATGTTATATTATTTATATATAAAAAAAGAGTATGAGATCAATTATAACTCAATATTGTACGGCTTACAAAATTTTCTAAGATATTCTTTAAGAAGGTATGATTACTTTAATATATTTTTTAAGAAGATATGATTATTTTTTCATGAGAAATTTAAATCTATAAGTATATAGATCCACGATTATTTCAATTCTACTTTGTCACGTTAGTTTTATTGTAATTTGGGTTATCATATCCAATAATACTATTTTTTGAGTTTTCATTATGGACAGAAATTACATGTTCATCGCATAAATTTAATCTAGTTGTAGTTATATACTTATATACTCCGTGTTAATTACTCGAATTTTTTGATCGAAATGTTTATATACCTTTTGTATCCGTTTTTAATATATTTTATGTATAAAAAAAAAAAAATTTAAAAATAACAATGTAACACAAAGATAGAATAAAAACTTTGAAGAAGGAAATTAATCAAGTTATGGTGTTTAGAAAATAAGTCAATGGTTGGTGGCCCATTGGTATGTTTTAGACCTTTGGGAAAATCTAACAGTGTTTGAATCTCACTTTCTACATTTGTAACATAGGGTTATTATGAGGTTTTTAAGAGTCATGAGTTTCATCTCAGGGAGCTCCGCATCTATCTAGTTGAATGTCGTTGTGCTGTTTCAAATACTAATTACTAGCTCCCTGTTAAAAAAATTTTTTAAAAATGATTACATCGTTCTTGGTCTCATTTCAACGTAAAAAAGTTATGGGCACAAATACAGATCAACTCAACTAGTTAAAGGCTTTCAGGTTCTCCCTGTTTTTATTATGGGGATTGAAGTTTTGTTTGAAGTAAACTTGGTCCCTATCTGTTTTGAAATGGTTAAAGGAAACCTAAATGAATTTTTTTTCTTGACTATCAATATAGTTTGGATGAATGAAATTTAGTCTAAAAAACCGACATGCTGAGATTCTCACTTTTGTATGGCAAGAAGTCGAACTTATTTTTATCAGAAAAGAGTTATGGCCTATGAGCCGATACTAAAAGGGAAGTGATATTTGTACCACTTATTTTGATACTTTTTCACTACTGTGTATTATTAGTTTGTACAATCAGCTGTAAAAGTTGTACATTGTGGTACATTAATCAAAATTCGTGAAACAAATATCATCTCCCATACTAAAAACATAGGTCACTCAATATGGATATGAGCAATAGCTTAGGGACTCCTTTTGTACTATCTAGAAATTAAAGAATCCAAACTTCAAGCCCTAGTTCTAAAAAACTCCAGGCCCTTCCAGTTTTCACCGTTGCAAATTCTTCTCAAATCTTATGGAAAAACACAATAATTTAATTTTACCTTTTAGGGTTCACTGTAAAAAGTGTTAAATCATCGATTCCCGGATCAAAGTAAAGAACTTGATAAAACACACACACACACACACACACATATATATATATAAATTCTCCAAGGTTTGTTTGAATTGGGGATTTTTTTTTGTCGATGGGGTCAGACAAAGAAGATGGTGTTGTTTTTCTTGATCGAGCTTCTCGGGCTACTAGAGGCAAACGGTAAAGTCTGCAACTTTTATATTCTCATGTCATGGTATCGTTAACATCATTTTTTTAGTAATGTTTGGATTTAATAATTATTGGTATTTTATATGTATTTATAGGATGACCAAGTTGGTTGATGATGAAATTGAAGAAGATAATGAGTTTTGGAACCAAGAGGCTTTAAAAGAGGTAATTTTTATACTATTTGTTATAGATAATGTATCACATTGTTGTTTTTAGAAAAGTTATATGCTTTATCATGATGAGATTGAAGTGTAAACCGTAAGGTTAAAAGGGTAATGTTAGTTTATAATGATTTCTTGTTAAATTGTAAAATCTCGATAGTTTTGCCAAGCAGGTCTGTTGAAATTTTGCTGACATGATAAATGTGTTGCTTATTATAATCTCAGGAAGAAGACGATACAAACTATGTGGAAGAAAATGAGGCTGTAGATGTTTTTGACAGCGACTTCGATGAAGATGTATGTGTGTCATGGTCCCATTTTGATTTTTTTGTGAAAAGTTTAGTTGCTTTGCTAAAAATGTAAGCTTTATGAAGATTGGCTGATATTTTGACCAAATTACTTGCTTTGGCTACAGGAACCTGAGGCAGAAGAGGAAACAGATAATGAGCCGGACGACAGGTTGAATTCTTCTAGTGTATATTTATTTTGAATTTATGTAAGTTTTTTTAGTGGATATAGATGTTGAAGACGTAAGTTCTATGCAGGAAGCGGCCCAGGAAGAGATTGATATATCCAGGAAAGCCGAGATCAGCACCTCCGGTAAAGCAGAGAATGTCATTTCCAGGAAAGGAGTTGCCAAAAAAGAAGAAAATGAAGGTTCTTTCAGAACCTGATAGCTCTAATGGAGATGACACAAATCCCGAACAGTCAAAGTCAACACCCCAAGAAGATCATGATGTAAATGATGATACGGAAGTTGAGAAAACAACTAGAAAGTCAACACGAACTGCAGTTGTTGTTAGGCAAGCTGAAAGAGATGCGAATCGTGCAGCTCTGCAAGCAACAATGAAGGTTTGCTGTCATTATATCATCTTTTACATTTTGTTTTGTTGAAGGTGACTGGTGACTATTTTGTATTTACAAATTTTGTTAAATATTCTACTATTATCTGTATCTTAGCCAATAAAAAGGAAAAAGGAAGGCGAGGAGAAGAAGATGACCCAAGAAGAGATGCTTTTAGAAGCTGCTCAAACAGGTTTACAACATTAATTAATGTTGATTGGATTGTTAGAATAGTTCAGAGTTATACGATTGCATGCTTTTATACGATAAGACATATTGGTGCTTATAGGGTTCATAAATTTTGCAGAAATTATGAACTTAAGGAACTTAGAACGGGTATTGGCACGGGAGGAAGAAGTGAAGAAAAAAGCTATTGTCCATAAAGCTGTCTACACTGGCCCTCAGATACGATACCTTTCTAAAGACGGCAAGTTCTATTAAATCTTCTACAGTAAAGAGTTTTTTCTTCTGTTTGTAACATAACATCAATATTCTTATAGCCATAGAAACTTGTCTTTTCTAGCTCTTATTTATTACAGCATTTATTTACTATGTTAAGTTGATGTTAATATCCATTTCAGGTTACTCGTATCTTGAATTTATCAATGGAGTGACATTTCAGTCTCAAATTCCTACATCGGCCCCTCCATGTGAGTAGTGATATGCAGTAATTTTATATGCTATTTTTGTGGGCTCTCTACATGAGTAGTGATATGCAGTAAGTTTATCTGCTATTTTTGTGGCTCTCTACATAAGAATTTCTTAATGTACAGTTCAAAATAGTTGAATCTGGACTAGAGCTGCTTTTGCTGCCTTCAAAGTGAATCTTTAGTTGTAGAAATCATCTCAAGGCTTTGCTTTCCCTGTTCTTCTTCTTCGCCTATGCCAAATTTAATCAATGTTTAATATCCTTTCCAGATCCGGATAAGGCTATCTGTGCAGTTACAGGATTACCTGCAAAGTAAGCTTTCAGCGCTCTTTTCTGCTTCTAGTCGTTCTTTCACAAACGAACTTATACGCTGATTGTTTATGGCAGATACCGTGATCCTAAGACGGGATTGCCATATGCAAACAAAGAGGCTTTTAAGATTATTCGTGAGCGGTAAGGCTTATATATTTTTTAAATTGGCTTTTTATAAGCTCATGATGTTATCTGGCTTGGTCACTTCATTTTTGCTAAACGATGTCAAAAATTTAATGTAGGCTTGTGAACGAGAATAGCGGCACTAAAGAGAAAAACAGCATGGGAATGCTGTATGATCTGGCCCGTGAGGAAGGTTTCACTAAGAAGAAGAGGAGATCAATCAACCCAAACAGCAAAGAGAACTCTTATCTCAGATCCTCGGCTCGTTTTCGCCAAATTCCAGCTTTCGAATACATTGACTCAGAATAGCCACAGATATCATGTAAATGGTCATATTTTGTTTTTGTATTTTTTTTTTAATGCTTAGTCCTTTTACATAAGTTTTATAAAGTATGGGATTGGATCAATTTTTGTGTAACAATTAACAAGCACTTGATGCTTCTTTAGGACAGCTTGACCACAATTTTTGCCTAGATGCATTTTGGAGGTCTAGGTTTCCATTTTGTGAGTCAGATACAAGATACATGCCTGGCTAGTGCTTAGTTTGATGTTCATATTTTAAGATGATAATGTTTTGTTAATCAGATGCATGATAATGTTTCTTATGCCGATCATGATTGAACTTGGTTTTGAAGCTGAAACGGTTGATATTGCAGTAAAAGACTGACTGTGGTGCGTTCAGGAAGATTGAAGAGAGGATTATTTATACGCATCATAGTCTGGAGCATGCTTTTCTTCTCTGTTCTTTACAGTGATCGGCATAATCTGTCCTATGATTCATTCTCATTTTTTGCTTTTCTGTAAATGTTATGTACCACAACATTCCATTACATATATTTGGCTGATAGAGGTGTCATATACGGAGTATTTGAAGTCTGGAAGAATTATGTTACAAAATTGTACCCAAGATTGGGACGACTATACAGTATACTAATGAAAATAAGAGCGTTTATTTATTTTGGGGTGTCTTACTTATTAAAAGGTTTTAACTCTTCCCAATTTTAACTTATCATTTAATATTTGCATCATTTATAAACTAAAGATAATACCCCACATAGAGTTGAAATATATATTTTTTTTTGTATTAATTCATGAACTTCAATTAGTGAGAGGATGATGGCCAACGGCTTACTTGACTAGACATAGTTATATTTTAAATTTTGTTTTTATTTATTGAGTATCTAAAATGAAAACAATTGACCAAAATTACTATCATACCCATACTAAATTTTTTTTGTCAAATTAAAAGAATTATATTATTAAATGTGTGAAATATTTACTAAAATTATTCGTGTTCTTAACATTTTCGAAATTTAAAACTCGCAATATACTTTGAGTATAAATTTACATAATCATTGTCATTTCTAAATATTCTAGCAATAAACAATAAGCATATTTTTTTCATGAACTCATGTGTTAGACAATCTAAAATAAGGCAGTCGATGAAGTCAACATCACATTTTGACGCATGTACTTAAATGAAGTTTATAAATCATATATACACTAAAATTTAATGTTTTGAAGAAATCAACCATCATTACGCATTGTATTCGACACTTATTCTAAAATCAAAATAATCTACAGTTGATTAGATATTCATATTCCTACTTCGCTCATGCACTAGTCTTTTAGACCATTCTTAAGGGTGGGTGAAGAAGGAAGGTGAAATAAGAAGGTGAAATAGGTTAATGGTTAAGGGGTATAAGTTAAATAGGTAGGTGATGAGAAGAAAGTGATTATGTTCACCTATGGTTTTGTGGTCCCTAATAATTGTCTTTATCTTATTATTTAGCTTCACTTTATTTTGATTGGTTAGATTATGAGTATAGTGGGGTAGTAATTTGAAGGTGAATGGTTAAGGAGGAAAGTAAAAGGTGAAATAAATGAGAAGGTAATACTTATGTGGCAAGAAAAAATATAAGTGAAAAGATGAACGGTTACGAATGGTCTTAGCCTCCTAAGTCCTAATGCTGAAAAAGCAGGCAGTTTTCTGGGTTAAAACGAAGGTGGGCCATCTGGCCAAGCGTCACAAGAGTGCCTACAAAGTATAAAGAAGCAATCCTTATATAATAGGGTGACACAAAACCTTGTTAATAGAAAATATCTGTACTCGTATAGTCCACGAGACAGTCACTTTATCGCACACGCCAATTGATATATTTGTTGCATCATATCAGCATAAATGAGACTGCCAATTGATATTTTGGTTGCATCATATCAGCATAAACGAGACTTTGGACTTTGGCATTTTGTCAAAGAGATAAGAAAACATAAATTTCAGCAGAGGGGACTAATGCAATGAAATCCTGGTTGGTATTTTGGTCTTCCATAACTGGTTTGAACTTTGAAGTAGTTCACAGTATTACAATGATACAACATTATCATACAGAGCACTTGTAAAACAATAGTTTCAGACACGAGTTACAACCAATATCTACGTTGATTACTAACATTTCTTTTATATAGTATTATCAAGAATCTTATTTCATTTCCCATCAAAAGGATATTTAAAGGGAACTACAGCATACATCTCTATAAGGAATGAAGAAATGTTGATACTTTCTGGCTAAAAGTCAGACTCGTGAATGAGCAGCAGTATCATACCTAAAGCTGTACAAGAATTATTTCACATCTCAACTAACTCCCACGTGATGAACAAAAATGGAACCCCAGCCTTAGGCAGCTTTAAGTAATAGCTGATGTTGTCCTTACAGGCCTACAATTATCATTTTGATGCTTCTGCTCGGAAATCAAAGAACATTATGATATTCACCCATCAAAAAATCTACATTGTGGTGAAGCAGTGATTATGAATGGCGATTGCATCCTTAATTCATGTCTACAAGTGGTCGTTTCAAGTATTGTCTTACCTGTCACATAAATCTCTACTGAACTAGCATGCCTTTACCTACAACGTATATTGACCAGTTCAGATTAGTATCATTAAGATGAGGTGAATAATCCAACACATATATTAAAAAGACGACACACCTCTTGATCTAGTTCTTGTAGACACATGGGTTGTCTTTTCAAGGTCAACCTTCTGTAAATAAGGAGCGACTAAGATATCCAACTTTACCAACCACAATGCAACTGCAGATGATGTTTGGGGCATCACCACAAAGCTTGCAATGATATCATCCAAATCATAACCAAAACCAAGAGCTGTTTCACTTTCATGCGACCACCCCTTGTTAATAGCAGCAACAAAATCACCAAGAACCTACAGAAATATTAATATATGGAGTATCAGTAAGCTATTTCAGTTTAAGCCAATTTTGTTGTACTTAAATTCGCAAAAAAAAAAAATTAATATACATGGGTTTAAAACATCTGTACGTGTGCTTGTGTGAGGGATGAGAAACAAGATAGTACCTGTAGCAACTCCGCCAATGTGGAAGTACGTCTTAAACGCTTGACCCAAAGGTTATGTGCAGATTTTGTCCATGCACCCACCATTGCACCCTCCGGCATAGCTGACTGAGTATATACATATGAGAAGTTAATAAATCAAACCAGAAACACATTTATTTGACCAAGTAAAATATCAACTTTTACACACCTCAAGAGTGTACGCTGCAGCTTTGAGTGACTGTAACTGTGACGATAAGATTTTATGCTTCGGAAACCCATCAGGGGCTGAATCATCCCTACACGTGGCAACATGAATCGCATATCTTTCTTCTAGATCAAAATCAAGCTCAAATGTTGTATGGCAAATCTGACAATGTTTCTCATCTCTCCAATATAGATCATGACACCTTTCACACCTAGCAAGTGAATCCATAAAAGACCTTTTACCATATTTAACTGAATTTAAGGCAGAACGGAACGAGTTCCACAACCAAACATCAAATTGTTGAAGGCGACACCATTTCTGTTTAGCCTGCTCTCTGTTTCCAATTGAAGTAGCTAAAGCACTAGTGGAAGCCAGATTATCATGATTCACAGAACTTAGGCCAAACAGGTTGTCTACGTCGGACACAGCTGAAGAGCTGTCATCTCTGGAAATACTCCTTTCAGATTCACCAGAAACGGTTGGTCGCCCAACTCTGACATCATCGTCCAAACTGGACATAGCTTTACGCAGATGAGCCTCAAATTTTCCCAAAGATGAAAGGAGATGACACTCCCGTCTTCCCCTTTGGTCCAAAGCTGATAATAAGTTGGCTAAAGCCTACAATATGAGTGAAAATTAATAAATATTATCTTAAACCAAACAGCAAACCAAATTGTGAAAATCAATATTTACCTCTTCTGTTTCAATCACCTCCCATCGGCCATCTTCAGACGATTCGAAGTAAACCCTTTTATGGCCCGGATCGCACATGTTGCAAGGGCCCAAGAACATCCAGTATCTATTATACCTACGATCAGATCCCAGATATATTGATTGCATGGGATGTAAATCATCCACTTCTGATTCTGTTGTATCCTTGTCCCCACTTTTCTCGTGAATTACTGAGATAACTGCCGAAGAATCAATAGGTTGTAGCGTATCCGATTCACCACCATTTATCTGACTGCAGCCACTCTCAAGTGGCATGACCATCCTTTGTTGCTTTGCTGTTGATCTTTTTATTTTTGCCCCGGAACCAATATGAAAAACATTAGGAGCACACTGAATAGACGATGATACAGGTTCCTGAAAGATTTTTACAATATTAATACAATATATTGATTATAAGCATACTTTTCTATATCAAGAGTCTTTACTACCTCCACTATGATACTCGAACCAGCTCTCAGTAGATCAAGCAGAGCCGATAAAGCATTCAATTTCTCTTCAATATTCAGATCTGAATATTCACCTTCCATCAGTCCTAATAACCACATTTCCCCAGGGTGGCTCTCATCAATTTCAGAGTTTACAGTATTATCTTTGCTTTTAGAAAGGTTCTTTTTTCCAAGTTTACTAGCAATTGATACTCGTGAACCATCATCAGAATCATCTATATTGTGATGATTGTTAATATCTCCGGCATCATCATCAACACTTCCACAATCTTCAAGATCAGATTGATCATCCTCAGCATCCTTAACGATGGCGCTACTACGTAGACGATATGTAGTAAAAGAAATTTTCTCAAACAAAGAAATATCGCTCGACAATATTGAGCTTATTAGTTCCTCTACTTTATTGGCTGTAGTGGCAAGCTTCAATTCAACGATCTTCGTGCAAAAATATGAAATGTTAGATACAACTTTAGGTTGCAACAATACAAAAATGATGATACTGGTTACTTACAGATGAACATGTTGCCAATTCTGAAATTTTCATCCCACTACTTCCTTGCATTAATAATGTGGTGAATAATTCACCCTTCAGGGTCCCTCGTTTTAAGCCATAACTAGCCATCAGAGCAGCTTCCTATAAATCAAATACATGGCGTTTCATATGTAAGAAAAGGGTGCCATCCCGGCAGATATACAAACTAACAAACTGGAGAGTATTACTAATTTTCTGAGTTCCAATACCTTGGTGGGAGGTTCTTTAGGTGAAGTGTCATGTTTGGAACCAAAACCAGCTGCAACCAACACCTCACGTAATATCTCTATCCACGTTAAGGAATTCAATGATTTCTTCCACAATTTCAGAACAGATTCTTCGCGTTCTACCTGCAAATAGAGATTTTAATAAAATTCAAGAAAGAGTAGAATTACCAAATTAAAAGGTCAAAAACAAAATGCATACGGAACTAGCACAATGGATACATATCATGGATACTTATGACCACTGAAATGATATGATACTTACTGACTGAAGCAATTCACGATACTTCCAGTTTTTGTTAATATGAGATAGAAATCCACTATCAAGTTCCTTCTCAACACCAGTGAGAAGTAATTTCAGAAGGGCTATATTGAGTTTCCCAAGCAATTGGGAATCCTGAAACACAAGTGCCAAAACAACAAAATATAAATAATTACTAGACAGCAAAGATCATTTAGCCAAAATGGTGATTAACTAAACCTGAGTAATTTACAATACATTATGTAACGCTTACACGCTTGGATTCAAAAATTTACACTAATCACTAACCTTATCAATAAAGGATTGTGCAAGCTCATCAAGTGTGAAGGCCTGGATGCCAATTAGTACAGCATAAGTGCTGATAAAGTGAAATATCTGCCGCAAGAGTGAGAAAACAATTTATTTATGAATTTGTTTACAGTAACTGTTGCTCCTACAAAAATGAAAGAACCTAATTTTTCAGTTGCTTTTATAGCTAGTTCCTACTTTTTGTTTCTCCGACCAACCAGTTACTTGCGTCTTTTTTGGCATATTTTTCCATACAGACTAAAAAAACCCTGTGATAATGGAAACCAAAATTATGAGAATCACAAGCTCCTTTTTCCAGGTAAATTTTGTTAACTAGGCGTTTCTCCAAGCAAAACATGTAAGAGAACATTGCAGCATTCTGGGATTAATAAGCAGCATAAAGACTAGCATAAAATCCTAGACACAAATGCCACTATAAGAAAGCTTCCTTGTGGTAAATTCAAGACTTATGGAAGGTGTTGCACAGTTTAGTGTAAGGTCACAAAATCATTTCTAACTGATAGATGACTGCATTGCATCAAAAGGTTGTTGAGCATATTTCAGTGTATATACCACAAAACAAGCTCCAATAAATTCTACTCCTGCTTGCAGCATTTACAGATCCTAAGCATCTTGCGTATGATGAAGACCACAATGGAGATTAAAACTGAAGAACCTGACATGTACCTTGAAGAGTTCTTTAACAAGTTGTGGAGATGATTCCCACGGTTGCATATGTAAGGGTTGCCGCATTCTGACAGCGTTTGGAGGGAACTTTGCCAGCAAATCTACAACCAATTGAAAAAGTTATTCACGTGAAGCCTTCGGCAAGCATGCATCCCAACATCTTACTCCATAAAACAAGAATAATTGCTCAAAATGCAAAAAAGGGCATCAATATGAGCCATACCTTTGCAAAGAGAACAACCATGCAACCTGTTCTCTGCACAATAAGCACAGCATGTCACTGAACTTGAAGTTTCTTGAAGTTCTCTTAGTTCCAGTTCCTCGTCATCTACCAGCATGGAATATTGAAATAGGTCTTCTTCAGTTCTACCTCTCACCAGAGCAATGTCACATATTTCCATCTGGATTTGCTTTTCCTTGGGAACATGTTCACATCTCACCTTCAAATGTTACCAAGAGACAGTAAGTCAATGATGACTGCCTAGCCATATAGGCTATATCAAGTGCTTTACAATAGTCCATACTCCATATATGATAAATTACCTTTTTGCTTCTCGCTGAAGACTTCTTCTCCTGTAATTTGTTCGCTATCCTCCTCTGCAAATAAATCACTGTGAGTAACCAAGCTAAAAGCAACCCTATCTCTAACCCTATCTTTTCAATTTGATCAAACAAATTGCAGCTTTCTATGTATGGTAAGAATGCCAGCACAGATATTAAAAAAAAAAAGCAAGGAAAGAAAGCAAACCATCACAGGTTGTTGTCTTTTTGACTTATTTTTCCCTTGAGTAGGTGCTTTGCGTGATGTAGAAGGTGGAAACTTAGAACAAGCCCCAAGGTCATTGTTGGCACATATTGGAAGGTTTGTGGCACCAGGATTTGTTAATCGCTGAATTGCCATTAAACCTTTTCCAACACCATGTTTATTCACTAAATTACTCTCCCTGTTTGAAAGTCGCCATACTGACATTAAAGCTTTTCCCATACCATGTTTAGGTGAAGCACTATCTGAAGGCATAAATTGGTCTTCAACATCGGCAGACTTGGAAGTCTACATGATGATTAGACAAACAAAAAAATAGGGTCACAACTAAAATAAAACATATAATTTAACAAATACTATGGCAAGTGAATACAAAAGATATACTCTCTGTACCTTTTGCCTTTTAAGTGCTCGTTGTTTTTCTTGGCAAGCACGATGAGAAATATGTGAATCTAGTAAGAACGAAAAAAAAAATCAAAATTACATATATGTCAGCACATAGTACACAAAGGATGAAAAAAAAAAACTACCACAAGTTAGCCCTGCTTGACTAAGTTGAAAGTAAAGGGGGAAATGCTAGGTTCAGCAAATTCTAGATAAGTAGATAGCATAAGCGTCATTGTTTCCTACTGACATTCAAAGCATTTTTACCTTATGTTTTGTTAGGACTCCAATATTTTAAAGAGAGAAACTATGGGCTTTGAGCTTCTCATTTTCAGTAATTAACACAGAGCGGGAATCTATGAAAACTAACTACAAAATACTAGTCCAACATCGTATCCCTCACAAACTAAGAAGGTCCTTTTGCTTATCATCTTTAGAACACATACCCTAATTTTACCCTTTTAAACTTCATCATACATAGTAACACTTTTTGTAGCACAAAATATACACAAGTCTTAGGATATTTCATACAAAAATCATATATAGCTAATATATAACGCAAACACACATGCATTTACTTCTACTGCACAATGTTCATTTCTCATTACGTTACTACCAACCAATTGGGTATGATCAAAATCTTAAGCTTTTAACCTATGTCCGACAGTCCGAGTATGAAAAAAAAAACACCACGCCCTAATTTGTAAACTCATTTCCAAAAAGTTTTATTCACTTCAAACATAAATACAAGTATATAATCTTTATCATCCTATAGCAAAAACAGTAAACACTTCAAAACAGCAACTCTCTTCAAATTATCCCTAAACTATAATACTCATAAAAACAGAACTCCCTCCCCTGACTTTCCGATTAAGACAAAAACAGAAAATTACCACATCACCTCTTTCCAAATCTAAGAAATGATTCATCAACCTTTCTAAAACCACCACCACCGACTCCCACAGCCGCTCACCACCAGCTGCCAGTGTGTTTGTTTTTCAAATTTTCGACTTTTCAAATGACTTAAATATTTTCAAAACTATCTTTCTAACACCTTTTCTAAATTTATCCGTAACCTCCGCATCCCAAACGCTCTAATCTAATACGATTATTAAGAAAACAAACTTAGGGGATCAAACAGTAAATTATTATTATTTCAACTATATCCAAACTTACAGGATCAAACAATTAAATTCCTAAATCTATCCAATAAACATAAACACAATATATATATATATATATATATATATATATATATATATATAATTAGAACAAACAATGACCTTTGGGAATACAGAAATGAAAAGCATGAGAAGGAACGGTGTCGAAATCGACACCGAGCGGCGGTCCGTCTTTCCGAAAAACTTTGCTCAAAATATAATCACTACTCAACAATCCACCATCATTTTCCAGCTGTATCAATCGTAAACCTAATTTCGATTTCTTCACCGCCTGTTTTCTCTTCCCGGCAACCACTACTTTATTTTTCTTATTATTATTATTACATTTATTATTCTTCTTATTACTCCGCTTCGACATCTCAAAACTTAAGAAAATTATAAACAAAAAAAAAGGTTAATTAGTAAATGGCGGGGAATTGGAACTAATCATAGTTGATGATGATTATTATAATACAATTCTACATACAGCCTCTCGCTCAGACACACACTGTGTATCTGTATCTGTATCTATATATATATATGTGTGTGTATGTATATGTGAGAAGAAGAAAATGAAACCAAGTGTGTACTGTGTGTAAGGTTTACACAACACAAGAGTAGGGTTTTGGGGGGTTTTGGAGTGATATCTTTTCCATTTCCTTCACATTTTGTTACTTTTTCTTTTTAAAACAAAATATAATTTATTAATTAAGGATTTTTTTCGGAGTTTTATCTTTTTGAGGGATATTTTGGGCATCCTTAGAAGTTACACGTTTCGTCCCTTAACTAATACTCAGCTGTAAGTCCTGCTCAAAACTCTTTTTTTTTGTTTGTTTTTTCACATAATTGAGAATACAGAAAGCATTTGATTTTTGACTTTAAGAACCACGTCATATTTTAAGAAAAACTGTACTTGAACATGGATGCAATGATGTCTTTACTAGCGACTAGAAAAATAACCGCAAAAACAACGACGGTAATATGGTGGCGGCGACAACTAGTGGGAGCAAAGACAGGTGGTGATATCAACAATTGTTGGTGGCGGTAAAGAGTAGTGGAGGCGGCGTGGCGGCGGGGGTGGTGTACTTATATATACTATATTATAAAGCAGATCTCTCATGTTTATATTTTAAGTTTCAATATTTACTTTCCTAAAATGCTCATATATCAATTATATATTTACCTAACACCATTTATCTCTCCTCAAATCTCAACCAATCATTTTTTTCTCTCTCCTCCGTAAATCATTTATTCTTCCAATTCATTCAAAATCTTTTATCTCAAAAACCGTATATCGATAAATTATAAAAATTATATGGGTGTTCTTAAAATTTCATGCTCTTTCATTAGAGATGTCATTCGATATACTTTCGACAAATTTTTAAATCCGAATGCGGAACCCGTATTAAGGCATTTAGTTATCACACTCTATGACCTATCACACTTTATGATCTATCACATCCATCATCTCACCGCCGCAACGCGCGGGTACTTACTCTCGTTAGTATAAAAGTAATTGATGTTAAAGGGGGTTGTATAACTATTTTAGGAGTTGAAAAATTTATGTTGTAAATTATTTCATTAAGAGTATTATAGGTATATTAAATGAAGATATTTAAATTAGTGACTAATAAAGACATGTGTTTTAAACTTTTCAGATGTTTGTCTTTAAATGTAATCACTAAAGTCATCTCCAACTGCCCCTCAGGATCTTTTTCTGCAAGAAAGAAATCCCTGCTCTGGCTGTGTGCTTGTGTGAATAGACCGAACATCTCACCAGCTTCAGCGAGTTTTTCAACAATATCAATACATCCAAGTATACCAGTCACTTGAATAATTTGCTGAGAAACTGTTTCTAAACTAATTCATATTTGCCCAAAATATATTGAAATTCAATTTTTCAATGTCACATTATATTATAATATATATTACAAACAAAGTCTCGTAATTTGTGCAAATAATAGTAACTTTTTTATTTTTTTTACTTTCACCACAGAAGTTTCAATCTTTATACTTTTAGCACTAAACTATAATACTTTTTAACGTGTAAAGAATAGTATATTTTTTATTTCTTTTATTTTCACCACATAAGTTTCAATCTTTACATTTTTAACACTAAACTATAATTTTTAGTAAAATTTTTGTTCTATTTATTTGAGTCTTCTTATACCTACTTTAACCATAAATATTTTTGTCGGTGTTATATAAATTTATATAGTTTTTCTTAATTCATTTTATTAACTATTGATAAACTAAAATAAAAATCGGATATTGTAATGGTTATCTTGTGTAACGTATTCTATTATTTTTTTTCTCTGAATAATCGATAACGCCTTATGATTTAATCGTAAATATTTTTGTTTGTGTTATATAAATTTGTTATAAAACATATAAATGGATTGAGTTTTAAATGTATCTTTGATTGATATAATTTACACAAATACTATACAATGCAAACAAAAAAAAATTACGGTCAAAGTTACAAGTAAAAATACAAAAAAATAAAATAAAAGTATAACATTTAAAATGGGACATGAAGTATTCATATAAAAAAATTTAGGTAAATTAAATTTTTCATCCCTCAAGTTTGGCCAACTATCAGTTTTAATTATGGAATAATGGGAAGGACGAAACGTGAAAGTAAACTAACGAATGTGGGCAAATTAACGAAAAAAAATTAACAAATTGACGCGGTGACCAAAAGTGAAAAAAAGGTGTCAAGTTTAGTATAGAATTTGCAATTCTTAAAATTTAGCAACTAAAAGTGAAAAACGTGTAAGTTTAAAGACCAAAAGTATAATTTACCCATTTGTAACTGGGTATTTGGGTAGTGATTGGGCTCCTACCAACAATATGCAAACCCAATATACAAAATCCAAACAATGATTGATCTATGGTTATAACGCATATCAAAAGTAATTTGGGCCGGAAAGTTAGGGAGCTGATTTATAAGGAAGATATCTTTTGCGTAAAATGAAGTAATGTAAAGCAAAGGACAATTATATACCCTTTAAAACTACTATAATTTCTCATAGTTAAATCAAACACATGTCTAATTTAATTTATTTTTTTTTCCATCACAAATTTACACTTTTAACCCAATTTAAAAATAATTAATTTATTATTTTTTGATTTTCGATACAGATTTGGATTAATACGAATAAATATTTATATCAATATTTTATTTTATTTAATTAATTATAATCAGACTATAATTAGAATAATCATTATTGTTATTGATAATTAAAATCAAACTATATTTAGGATACAAATTCTTATTATATAAACCGAACCCTACAAATAAAATCACCAAACACAATCATTGAAAATCCCGCGAACCAATTACCATTTTTATTGTTCTTAACAACCATGGCTAACGAAAATAAAATTACTTTGTTGCAATACATCAATAAACACTCGGTCAATTGTGTAATCAAAGTTAAGATATCGTTTTTTTGGAAGAGCTTGTATAAAAAAAATCAAGCTACAATGTCCAACATTAATATGATTTAGCATTCGAGATTTACATTTAAATATCTCAATTCATTTTTAAGTATGTTTTTACATTTAACGCATAAGTATTTTTTTTGTCCCATATACTATTTTTTATACTAATAATGTTGTAAAACCCGTTTATTTGACATAGGCCTAAAATCCCGTTACTATAGTATAATACCAAGGCTCCTTGGAAGTGTTCGATCTGATTGTTAATGACCTCTTTGAACAAGAGTGTATTAATTAGTCAAATCAATCACTTTACAATACCACTTTGTTTATGTATCTTGTCATCATCGTCCACATTAGTTCCAAGTCAATCAAAGTAAGGTTGTAATGCGGTTTTCTAGCAATCTGAAATAGAATGCTATGTGTTGGCCAGATGAGAGATGTTCGAGTTCATTTCGTTTTTAGTCTGGTCCTAGAGAGTTGGAAGAATTGGTACAACAGTCATAGGTTTAATTATCATATGAATCTCATATATGTTTTGAGCAACTTGAATCTAAAATTGTAAATTTGTAATGAATAGGGGTGAAATACATTCGATTTTCATTTTGTTCCAAGACATATAAGACAAAGACGTGAAGCATTGTTAGACTAATTAGACGTACCGCCAGAGGATACAAAATTTGGGAAGAGAATATGTGGCACTTGAGGAGCCAAGGAGGCTAATATGTAGTGCGGTGAAATGTTTGGGCTGTATGAAATTGCATATATAGAAAGAAATTGGCATACAAAAGAGAAGGCGATGATGATGAACCAATTAAGCTCGTACCAAAGAGGCAAAGATGATCGATCATATGGATATACCTAAAGCCGAATTATTGAAACTTATACGGAAACAAAATATTGTTAGTCTTTTGTATTGAGTTCCATGAGGCCCGCCAGTAAAAGAAACAGAGATGTTCAAGGCAATTTTGTTTTGTTGCGTGAGAGCCTAGCCTACACTTTATATTGGTCTCATATGTTAATGTCCGTGAAACTTTTTAGACGTACTATTGCTTCCACTTAGGAAACCGGCCAGAAGATCACCTCATAAATTGAAGTTATAAGATTCATCATGTTCCATTGGCTTATACCTTTTTATGAACTTGATAGTCATTGATTAAGTAAGATCTAATAATACATTTTATATAGTTGTATTAGTTTTTCTCCTATCGTTTAAAGCTATTAGTAACTTGTCACCAAGAATTAAGACGTGCATATATGCATCCACCATATATCAGTATACGATATACGACATTATTATCTGTAT
Organism: Erigeron canadensis; assembly: GCF_010389155.1. Lineage (NCBI taxonomy): Eukaryota > Viridiplantae > Streptophyta > Magnoliopsida > Asterales > Asteraceae > Erigeron > Erigeron canadensis. The sequence goes on from NC_057766.1 coordinate 37,970,234, forward strand.
ATGTTATGATTACTATGGTGGTTTATGTTTGTGATGATAATGAATGAGTATCAACTTATTATATACAAATATTATAGCCTATGCATACTGTTATACGTAGTTAATTACTTATGCAACTTAACTAGCTTATACTATTAAGAGTTTAAGAACCTTGAATACATATATCGTGATTGTCGATTGCAAGAAGGCCGGTACATACACTAAACATTTTAGGTATTGTAATATTGATTCAAATGTATGATGATTCACAACGCTTCTTAACCTTGTTTTTAAAAAAATAATTAGTTTTAAGTACATAGCTATTTTGGGTAATTAATTATTGATATACTGTTCATCAAATTACAAGTATTTTTCTGCCTTTATTATTATTATTGATTAATTTGTCTATATCCATGAAAATTAAACTTTGCATTACACCAAATTCTTAATAAGGGAGCCTTTTTAGGTTTCGTCAATTAAAAAAATTACATTTTTAAAAATTTCTCAATAAATGTATGTTGTTATCGTTAAATGACATGTCACCCATGTCACGTCATTAGAAAAAACATGTGGATATCTGATGTGGATGTGGCATTAAATGAGAGTATTTGTCCTTTTAACCTCAGAGGTTCTTCCCAAAATCAAAATCTATATCCAAATCTATATTTATATAAATCCATCTGTATCGTCGATCAAAATCTGTAATTTTATACACACACAAACAGAAATGTACATAGACATACAAACATGTTTATATGGAATGAAATGATCTTCTTTGATTCAAAAACCTCACCATTAATTTTAGAACCCATCATCTATCCAATAAAGGCATACTTCAAAAATCATTTCAAATCCATAAAACCATACTTTGAAAGAATACAAGTTAACAAAACTAAGAAATTATTAGCAAACTTTTAAAACCCACCATCGATTTGGTTCTCGTTTTGTGGACTGACGAGTTGATAACTCGTTGTTGAAACAAGATCTATACCTATTTGAATCTATTACTAGTTACCACTTCTTCACTTCTTGTTATTACTAACAACCACCATCACCGCCGCCGTCGCCGGCCGTGCCTTTTTCGGAGACGGATGCAACAGAATCCTTAGACTTTCAATGGGCAGCCTCCCGTTTTAATAGACTTAGATATATACTTTCCATTGCCGCCGCCGGCCCGTCGGAGCAGTGGTCGAAATGCAGAACAGTCATCCGTCGTTGATGTGGTGGCCAAGTTGTTCCCCACTTTTTGATGATATGTCGATCTCCACTACACCTTCAGATTTATTTATGTTTATGATTTTGAGATGACGTTGATGATAATGTTTATGCTTTATAAATAGATATAGATTCATACAGAGGGATGTATCAATAGATATTGATTAATTTAGCTTTATACAGATGGATCTATAGATAATTTAGATATAGATATTGATTGATTTGGGGAAGTAGATATGAGGTTAATCTCTGAAGAAAGAAGAAGAATTAGTTCCAAATTTCGAAGTCACAAGTTCTTTGAAGGCAATTTATCTAGCTTTTCCGATATTTAGGAGAAGGTGTTATGAGTATTACATATGATCAGATTAGCCACGATCATTTAATAGAATGGGATGACTTCTAAAAGGATGCCGAAGATCAGAAAATATAGATATTACATGATTTGAGGAAGAAGATACGAGGTTAAAAGGACCAAAATACCCTCATCCAATACCACATAAGATGTCCACTTAGACTTCTTTTAATGACGTGGCATGGTGACATGTCATTTAACGATTAACTAACGATAAAAACTAACGACATTACCTTTATTGAAAAACTTCTGGAAATGAAATCCTTTTAATAGGCGAAATCTAAATAGGTTCCTCTTATTAGAAATTTTGTGTAAATATATTACCTTTTTATAAATTTTTCCCATTTCATTATTTGCCAATACAATGTTGATGGACTGGTGCATGTCCTCTATTAAAACGGAATGTGTTTGTTTTATTTATGATACTAGACTTATGCCCGCGTAATGCAGTGGTGATGAGGTAGTAATGACGGAGGTGGTGATGATGACGGTGGTGGGGGCGGTAGTGGACTAGTGGGGATGATGACGGGGACGATGATGGTGGTGAATGTAAAAGTAACTGATGTAAAATTTGGTATTGTAGTTATTTTAAATGTTGGATATTTAAAGAAAAAAAAAAGGATAGTTTGTTTTATTAGATAATATAGATAATGATTGTATAAAATATAAGAATATACTAATTGGGGCAAGTTATACGATTCTTGTGAGTTGTATGCATTACTTAGTTACACTTTAAGAACTAGATGAGACATTTGTTGACCACAACAATTAGCTAGTATACTAATTACGAGTAATTAGTAATTAGCTAGTACTAATTATGAGTAATTAATAGTAGTATCGATTACAACCATTCATGTTTCAAACATATATTCTATAGTAGTATTACTTTTATTCTTAACCACGCATCTTACACAATTTCAATCCTACAAATAAAACAAGTCACGAAACATAAACAACCACTATTTATCGATGACCATGAAATGTTTGACGTCGATACATTGCACGGAAAACTTATAATATCAGTTATCCACTTATATATCCATTCCTAACTAGATCAAAAAATATATCAAATCACCCACAATGCAAACGATACTTAATATAATTAGTTAGAATTATCTTATAGGTAGTTTATTGTGATAGCATACAAGTTATTCCAGATTAGGTAATAATGTAATTAGACTTTTTTGAACATTAAACCAAGAATGAAGTGTGGTCAACAAAGCTCTAGATCGAATATACACAAAAGTCAGTTTAGAGTTGGACGAAAATGTGATCGAATTTATTAGCTAAAGATAATTAAAACTCGACAAAATGGGTATAACTACTATTGTGATTCTAGAAATTAATGGTGATAAGATATCTAATTATATGTATGATATGTTTGATTAAGCAGATACAAATCTGTAGACCATTTTATCATTGATCTCTATTATATATAATACTAATTAAGACACATTCTTGACTTGTGTACAGATTTTATCGTCCATTGTTAGAAAGTACGACCTTAGAATAATATTATATATGGATGCATTTCATCCACAACTAATTTATTCCAGTCAGCCTGGCTGACCACAGCTAATGGTCAAAGTTCAAAGTAAACATATATGTAATGTAACCATTTAATCAAGGGAGTAGTTATCATGCGCATAAGAATTTTTGTAGCATAAACTAAGTTAACTTGTGCGCTTAAGTTGAATTTATATATACTATATACTAGGACATGGACGTGCACGTGCACGTGCACGTGCATATATCTTATATACAAAAATGATGTGGTGCATGTTATGTGATGTAAATCGTTTTGTATGTTAGCAGGGCAATATCCTAGCTTGAACATATTACTCGTATTTAGTAGTGTTGTTAAATGATGCATTCTACTTAATTATTCCAGATCAAATTAATTACAACGTTGTAATTATTTGATCTTGAATATGCAACTAGTTGAGAACTTCGGCTGGTTTACATTATGTACATTAGTTCGTGGTTGAACAATGAAACTCCGATCCTCTTTGAGTTATATTGAACTGCATTTAATATATACAACAGAAACTTGAGTTTGAAATTGTTAATTAGAATGAAAATTTTATGTTTAGTGTTTTGTAACTTACGGAGATATATAGTTTTGCCATAAGGTGGTGAATCCGTTCTCGAGCGTTGTACACACCGCCCCGTCACTGAGTACAAATGCTCGTATGTCGATTTAATGTAATTGAAACCTAGAACTTAACTGAAAATTAACTTTGTAATAATCTATATCTCTTTCTAATTAATCAACTTTTATATATATCTAGACCATTTTCTCCTAAGTCCGCCACTTCGATCCATTAATTTCACCAATAACACGCTTCCAAAGCCTCTATTGTTACATTTAATTCAAACGAGATTATGTCACCCGGGCGTTGCCTCGAGAAACATTATATTTATTACGACTTAATAGAAAAAATTATTCAAATTTATTAAAATTAATTTTTGATAGAAATAACAAAATGTATAGAATAAGTATATTAGTTACGACATTTCGATAACGATGAGATAATGCGTTACAAATAGGTATGCGTTCATGGATCGAGGTTAACATACCACAAACTGTTTGAAGAAAACATGTATTATTTAAATGATTAAGAATAAAACAAAAGTTGACATTTGTCAGTTAAAAAATGAATTAACATTAAAAGTTTGGTGTGAAAGTGAAAATAGTTCGCATAAAAGTTTAGTGCTAAAATTGTAAGGATTTAAAATGTTGTGGTAAAAATTAAAAAAAAAAAAGACTACTATCATTTGCATGCGACTGTTAAAAAACGAACAATAAACTTTTTGTGTGAAAGTGAAAGTAGTTCGCATAATAATTTAGTGCTAAAAGTGTAAGACGCTAAAATGTTGTGATAAACATAAAAGAAAATCAAAATGTATAAATGTTTAGTGTTAAAAGTGTAAGAGGCTGAAATGTTGTGGTAAAATAAAAGAAAACCAAAATGTACTATAAAATTTAGTGTTAAAAGTGAAAAGAGTTAAAGTATTGTGATGAAAATAAAAAAGAATAAAAACTTTGTGGTAAAAATATTTAAAAAAAAACAAAAATTATAAAAGTTTAGTGTTAAAAGTGTAAAGAGTTAAACTATTGTGGTGGCTATAAAAAGAAAAAAAATTTGTGGTGAAAATAAAAGAAAATAAAAAGGTATAAAAATTAAGTATAAACAGTTAAAGTGTTGTGGTAAAAATAAAAAGAAAGAAAATTAAAAGTATAAAGTTTAGTACTAAAAAGTGAAAAATGCTAAAGTATTATGGTGAAAATAAAAAGAATAAAAATGTTTTAGTGAAAATAAAAGAAAATCAAAAAATATAAAAGTTTAGTACTAAAAGTGTAAAGAATTGTATGATCTCCTGCTATTAATGCTTTGTCTTTGATATCTATTCTGTAATGCAAGTATATCCTATAATCTAATTAAGACATCGAGACATGCCATTAAACTAACAAACAGCAATAAGCCAATAATACATAGCATAGGTTACGTATTTAATTCACCACTAAATTCAGAAGCTTAGGGGTGTTTAGTAGGAGAGAATCATAGAGAATGAAAATGTAATAGAGAATGGAAATAGTGAGAAAGAGAATGAGTATTTGAAAAGAGAATGAATTCCGTTGTTTGGTACCCACAGAGAATGAATATATAAAAAAATAAAAAGTTAAATAATAATACATTTATTACATATAACATCTTGAAAAGAAAATTAAAAAATTAATTTGTAGAGAATGAAGATAATAGAATTGATTCTCCATTCTCCTTTCTTATTTGATTTCTTCAATGTTAACAAACAAGAGAAGTCTTTCTTATTTTTTTTCTTCTCTTTCCATTCTATCATACCAAATACCCCCTTATAACTTGATGAGATTAGTATATAAAATAATGCATGCAGATATGTCCAGGTTTAACTGTATATCACTTTCGTTATTGATAGTATACATAATCTTTAAACTAAATAAAAACAAAATTTTAAATTTTAAAACCACATGCAATAGCCAAAATATAGATGCTGCCCTTTGACTTACTAATTACCATTCAAAAAATTGCATAGATTAATAACAAATACAAATCATATAGTTGGGACTAGTCGGGATTTTCAGGAAAATTCTGATACCGGTACAGATTAGTCCCGGTCCCAAAAATCATTAAAAGTAGGTACCGGTACCATTTCTACTCGGGATTCGGTACCACTTCCTGGTACTGGGACAGGATCGGGATTTGAGAATTGTTGCAAATCCCTACATGCCAGTATTTTTTTTTTGACAAATAAGCCAGTAGCCGTTGACGTTTTCCAAGAATTTTTCGCAGACCTCTCTGAGATAAATAATCTTTTTTGTGCAATTCCAAATGTGAAGTAAGTCTTCCCTCGTGTCAAGGGCTACTTTTGCATTGGCTCTCTCTCGTTCTCGTTAGGGAATTACCGAAACAAAGCTTCAAACAAAGAGGTTGGGCTATTCACTTCATTGATTTGACTTCACTTTACTTAAGATTAAAGAGAGGGGCTGGGCGGGCAGTAAAAGCTCATTTAGTAGACAGCGAGCGCCAGCTTTGTCCGCACCTATAACATAACTATACCCCAACAACTTAAGGCTTCTTTCGTATAAAGTTCTGGATCCTGTAGAACAAGCAAGCTCTTTACCCTCAAATTCAAACATGTGGGCGCAAAAGGCTATCCTGCTCTATTGTTACGTAGCAATAGAAGCCAAGTCAATTTCGGGCCACCAAACCCTGCAACTGATGAAAAGGCCCTATGGTATGGAGTAAAGGGAAGCGTGTACGTTGTCACACTCCCTGCCTTCCAAAGGTGCCTAGAGGACGGGCCAGACGCAGCAGAGCGACGACCCGGGAGCGGATTCCCCACCGGCGGGGGGGAGACGGCCATCTCAAGGCACATCAGGACCTACAGGCAACACCAACGAGACCTGGGAGAGAGGTCTTTCTTTGCAAGGCGAAGGTTGTTTTCGGCGATGCTAGTTTCATGTAGTGGGAGGCAGAAGCAGCTGTAAAAGGGAAAGGCATTAGTCGCCGAGAAAGCTAGTGCGAAAGAGGTTGGCCCCCATCCTCCTTAACTATGTATGGCCAATGAACTCCTCACTTTACAGTAAAGGAAGACGAATCTATGAAAGGTTTATGATGTTTTTGTACAGACGTATGGTGGGGTTATGGAAGTTCCTGGATCGTGTAAAATAAGAGTAGTACCAAAGGCAGCACCTTCTGATTTCATAATAAAAAATGGAAAATTAGCTATGGAGAAGTACTAACTCTTCGCCTTTCAAAATATTGCGTATATAGAGATAGTCAGTCTTGACTTATCTCAAGCAATGCCCAAAGAGTCCCATGCCTTTCTTGGTCAGACCAAACAAAACTACTGGTGAATTCCGACAAGTCTTTCCTAATTTTTAAAGCAAGAAGCGGAACAACAAGAAAAGAAATTACTTCCTATATAGATAGAGACTTTCACTATCAACATTGGGTTAGGTTGCATCGGTATAAATAATTGTTGCTACTACGGTTAAGAAGACTCTTATTATGTATGGGCTGTCCTGGAACGAGACCATCACCTAACCCTCAGAAGGTTGTTAACAAGCAAATGCTTAGGAAAAAAGTTTCAATCTCACATTTTGATGTCACTGTTGAAAGGAAAATTGAACATACGGACGAATATGCAAGCATACGTTTCATGCTTGTTTGAGTAATAGCAATATATATATATATATATATATATATATTAAAAGAGTAGTTAACCAAGCTTTTTAAAGCACTCCTCAAAACCAAAGTTATGTTCAAACATTGCCACATAGAATTTTAGCTTACGTGACATCTCCATGTTTTTTTATAATATTTATAATACATAAATAAATAACATTAGATAAATTTTAAAAGATTTGGCAACAAAATTTTAATCCCAATTAATTTTAACTTTATTTTAAGAAATAAATTATAGAAAATTATCTAACCTTATATTAAATCACGTATTAACCAAAAATGAAGACCATTTATATTTATATCCATAATTACAAATGAATTGTCACTTAAATAATATTTAAAAAATATAAAAACAAAAACATCTACACAATTCGTTTCTTGTGCTTAGATAGGTTCCCTATTCTAACTTCATAGGTAAATTACTTTTTAATATTATTCATCTTAGTTATATTTTTTAATATTTTTCATATTGTATTTTTTTTAACATATATTTATCTATTACATTAAATTTATGCTAACTAAACTAATTTTATTGGTTATCAATCTCAATATTAAAAACTTTAAAACCGCACAACGTGAATATAAGGTTGTCTCATACTTAAGCTTAGGTGTGAAATACCTCACATACTAATTTTTTTTATTATTTTTTGTTTAATGAATAAATGTTTGAGCCCTATGAATCTTATGGGTTAAAAAATTAGTATGTGAGTATTCCAAGTCTAAGCTTAGATACCTAAGAGCTGCCAATGATGACTAGCCCAACTGGTCAGAGGTATCCCAGGTTTTACCCAAGGTTTTGAGTTCGATCTTTAGGGATGGCAAGTCTTGGGTTTTTTTTCTCCGAATACTTGTAATAGCCCATGGTCAACATCTCGTTGTTTATGGTACGTGCAAGGCTTCACCATTATACAATGAGGTTTCTTGATGTCGCATACGACTGAATGTTCGAAAAGAAGATACCTAAGAGCTTTATATATAACCATCCTCGTGTATCTATATATATATATATATATATATATATATAGTAAAGAGATCAAGTGAGAACCATATATATGGTGAGAACCGTGAGAACCATTGAAAAATCATCTCTAAGGTCTTTGCCCTTAGCATTAAGGGCTACGCCCGTACCATAACAATTGTTACCATCTCTTGGATCGCCGTCCATCAAATCCATACCATTCCCATATGCGTCCCTTGACGGTTAAGTTTAGAACGGATAAGGGCCTCTGGCCCGTACCGTATTCATACGTTTTCTTAACACGTAACTATATGATTTTTTACCACAAAAAAAAAAAATTTTTTTTTTTTTTTGGAACGGGTTTTTGTTAAAAGTAAATAAAAAATAAAAAAAATTTTAAAAAAATTAAAAATAAAAATTAAAAAAAATAAAAATGGAGGAAAACTAATGGTTATCACGGTTCTCTCCATACTTGTGGTTCTCACGTTAACCCTACCTTATATGGGTAACACTACAGTGAGAACAGTTTTAAAATAAGAACAGTGAGAACACTTAAAAAACATCATTTTGATGCATTAAAGGTCCATAAAACTAACATAGTGCTTAACTAATTATCATCATTTAAGTGTATAACAACATATTGGCCTGTCAAAATCAAGAAAATCATGTTTTTTGTTTTGTGCATCCATCTTGGATGCATATTCTTCAAAATAATGCATCCACAAAAAACGTGATTTTTTCGATTTTGACGGATCAATGTGTTATTAAACACTTAAATAATGATAATTAGTTAAGCACCATGTTAGTTTTATGAACTTTTAATGCATCAAAATGATGTTTTTTAAATGTTCTCACTGTTCTTATTTTAAAACTGTTTTTATTTAATTGTATTCTTTTATATATATATATATATATAATATTGTGTTATACTTTGGATCGAATTAATTAGACCATATTATATATATATAATATATTATATATAATATGATATATAATATATATAATATATATATGTAGTCGATCATGCATCACATCAATTATAAATATATAAATGCATGTAATAAGACATTGTCCATTTTGTTCTTCAAAGAACGTTAAAAGAGCAGCTATACAAGTCCTACAACCTTTTTAAATTCACAATTTCAAAAACATCTAGAAGAGTGTAACTGGAAAAATATATGCTTGGTGTGTCAACCTTTTTGCGTTGAATTTTATTCAGTACTAACTGTTCACACTTCACAATTTCAACGTATCGAGAAGGAATAAACATCCTGGAATGTAATAAACTTTGGACGAATGTCTATAGTAGGAAATAACCAAAGTTTTGTGTATTGTATGTAAACAATTTTAAAAAATGTTTATTGTATGTAAGAAAACATACGTGACAACCATATAGAATTGCAACTTGTGTGATTTTAATTGGTTGAATACATTTTCTTACATACAATAAACATTATTTTCAAGATGTTTACATACAATACACACAACTTTAGTTATTTTCTACTATAGACATTCGTTTAAAGTTTGTATATTTCAAAATACTTATCTCTATAGAGAACATGAGATAGACATGTCTTTGGTGCAAATTATTACAGGCCCATCTTAAGAACACATGAAAATTTAATTAAAGTCCAAATTAAGAACACAACTATGACATTCTATATTTATATGACAAGTTCTTTTAAGAGAGTAAAGCTTAAGTTAAAGCTTATCGTTTTTTTTTACATGCTTCCTACATTTTCTCTCATGTTCTCACATGTCCGAGAGGCGGTTTCCTTTTAATTATATTTATAAGAAGTAAAAAAAATCTTTCAGATTATCTCAACTGTTAGATCTAAATAATCTATAAACCAAACATATTCTCAGGTTTTTTCTAATTTAAAGGTGTATCGATGTATATTTCCTTCTACTTAAGCTAAAAGTATAGCAATTCGTACAGTTTTTTGAATTTTCAAATTGTTACAAGTTTTTGTTGGTAGAGAGTTTGCTTTTACGAATTTATCTTATACTAGTTTAGTAAAAGTTATAAGGTATTTATAAGGTAATAAGATATCGTATATATATTTTTTTTGGAAAGGTATCGTATATTAGTGCATATATGGTACATTCTAATAATTAAAATACATTATCTTTTTTCTAATTATATCTATATTTAATTTTACTTGATGATTATTCATTAGATACGTTTCTAAATTAAACAAGGTAAATGTGCTAGCGTGCTAGCTACTTAATTAAGTGATGTAACTACAACAAACATGAGTAAATTTAAGAGTTAAAAATGAATACGTGCAGCCAAGTGTTATTATCCACCTTCCTCAATGCTTCTTGCATAGACTTTTAGATTTTGAGGAAGACCACGCGATTGTGACCAAATTAAGTTCTTGGCCTTTTCCTCTACTTTATTTATAACATGTGGTGGAGATTTTCAGATCACTAAAACAATTTCTATATATATGACTAGACTATCTCCAATGTTAGGCAACTTAATTTTACTTGTTATATTACGAGTATATTTTTTATAAATCCTTAAAATTTTTATAAATTTTAAAAACTTTACCTCCAATTATACAAACATCATTATATATCCTTATTCTATATACAAACAACAAAATTGTACTATGAATATGCTAAAGATATCTAAAACTTTGTCTTTTAGCTATAGATAAATACCTTATGAACAACAAAGACGAATATGTTTCAATGCTTAAACAAGGAAGAACAAACAAGAATATGAAAGAATATATAAAAATACCCCATTGAAAATAGCCTTAGTTAATTTCTAAATCAAATATTTGGAATATACACTCTGGAGTTTAGCCTACATTTAAATTCTAAAATTAAGTTACATGGTTTGCATAAAATAAAAAAATCATCTAAGGTAACATATTATGGGTATTTTTCTTCACTTAATATTAGCAACTTCCAATATCTCAATTAGAACAATCTAGTAACCTTTTTCTTTACGGGCGGCAATACATTACCTTTAGTTATGACAAATTTTTATAAAAGTTAGTTAGGGCTAAACTAACACAGTAACACTTACTAGTTTAGGACATATATACACTATTTACTTTTTTAACAACAATATATATTACTCATATTTTTTTAACTATACGGAAATCTAAATGTAAAATTTTTGAGAAAATTATAATAATTCATCTTTACAAATGTGAAAAATAAGATTCAAACCAGCTGAGTTCCCAATAATAGATTAGCATATAAAGTGGATATGAATGGCTACACTGGCTTTTACATCTACCATTTTAGGAGATGCACTACAACAAAAATGGCTTTTAAGGAGGACGGAAGTCCTCGCAAAATGTCTATTTGTCCTCGCAATAACTCTTTCGCAAGGACTTATCCTCACAATAATTAATTTTTTTGTCTTTTAGTGACTTTTTGCGATGACATTTTGTCCTCCTTAAAAGTTTTTGTCATATTTGCTCATTTTTCTTGTAGTGATGGTCATCTAATAACCTCAAATAAACTTAACGATATATATGATGTATGGGTTACATGATAATTTATAGATAATTAACACTAGTTTAATGTTAACGTACCTATCATAAACATCTATTTTCTGGTTGCATCCAGGAAAGCAGTTATGTCCAGTCAAGAGAAAAAAAGAGTTTTGTCCTTTTCTAAAAAAAGATCATTATGTACTTAGATTCATGAACCAAAAAAAATACTTCATTGTTTCATTGTACAGTAAGCATGTAAGCTTGTACATCAGTTACTTACGAAGAAGCGAAATCCCATTTTAGTGAACCAGTTTCTAATCACAAAACAAAAGTAGTGCTGTTCATATTCGTTTATACCCTATGCAATAAGAGTTGTACCCGTCGGACCAAAAACATGTATTTATATGCCTAACGGACAGGCATTATTTCTCCTACCAACTATACAAACATTCTCAATTTTCTCCACTTTAAGACAATGGGCAAAAACAATGATGGAAACAAGAACCAATCACCAAAACCAGATGACAAATACATAAAAGTCAAGTACATTTCGAGCCCGGTTATGGTGGAAGCAAAGAATCCTTCTCAGTTCAAAGAAATCGTTCAACATTATACGGGCCAAACTCCAAACGAAACGAAACCTCGCATGCGTTCTAATCCACCCACTCCTACGACGACTGCCACGTCTACCCGAGAAAACACTAGCCAATTCTATGCTTATGAGCCTTCAAAAATGACTACACAACCTGGTATTGATGGTTACTCATGGGAAGATATTGCAAATTGGAATCAATATCAATAGCTTACTAGACGAAATAAATTAGAGGTGTAGGCACTAATCACATCTACACCAAACACCCTAAAAATGGTGTGATCATTTTGGCATTAGAAGCATGTATGTAACTCCACAAGGTTTACAAGAACTATATTGAGGTTCTAAAACCTTGGTTATCCAGCTTGTATAATAGTAAATATGTGAGCTTTTCTATCTTCAGTTAATTATTAACTCATCTGCAATTCTGCATACACTGTTTTAGCATGTTCCCTGTTCAGGCCCAAGAGTGGCAACCCGGCCCATAACAAATTGGGACTCATATAGCTCAATCTAACCAGGCTTAAGGCCCATCACTCCTACAGTTATAGACTTTATGACTAACATTTTGAAAACAATTGTTTATGACTTTATGTCTTATACTTCTATGCGGCCCATAACAAACTGGGCCTCGACCAGGCATAAGGCCCTAGTGTGGTGTCTTATAGTTATTGACTTTCTGACCAATGTTTATTTTATTTTTTTTGAAAACAATGTTAAATTTAATGTAATCGTAATTTGTAAAGAACAACAACAAGAACACTTACTAATTTACTTACATAATAATATGACATAATCCGTCTTCTCACAACATAAAGAACATTAAGATCCAACCCAAAACCAAATATTCAAATATAAAGTAACGCATAATCTACTACCATAGACGACGTCTAAAACTACAAGCTAACCATAAGGTTTATAACAAGCAACTAAGCAAACCATTGCTTAACACAAACAGCATCAAGACTATCAGTTACCTTTATCCGGAGATTTCAGGTAAAGCGTCTCGCCACCATCTCCACTACCCGAGCCACCACTTCCGCGTCCCTCATTGGAACCAGAACCACCGATATCTTGCTTACGACCAAAGTCAGGGAAGCCCGTACCTAGGTGGGTTCCGCTTGCAGAGGAGTTGTTATTGTTGTCACTATGTAGCATGTGAAGTCCACCACCAGAGTTCATTCCTAGCTGGCTATGCATCGCTTGCTGCTGCTGTAGTGATGAGTACTGTTGTTGGTTGTACATCATCGACGAACGTGCAGCCATGAGAGCTTGTGGAGACATTTGTTGGGCTTGTTGTTGTTGTTGCTGCTGCTGCAAGTAGTGTCCTCCTTGTTGCTGCATGATTCCACCCTGAAGATACTGAGGCCATATCATATTAGTACTATTGTTAATGTTTGATGTAATTATTACTCGTAATTAATGGGGACCAATAAAATTTACCTGAGAATGAAGAGCAGGTGCTTGAGGTTGGGAATCAGCAATGGCAGCAAGGTACATAAGGTTCCTCTGAAGCTTGGCTTGATGCCTGCCATTATTAGTATTAACATTTCAAACCACAAATTAAGTGCATGATTATCAACCGTAACTAATCAGACTGCAAAAAAAAGTGTTTTCAGAATAAAGTTGTAACAATTGGTTCTTTAAGCATTTGATAGGTTCAGAGCATCCAGGATTTGCATGTAAAGTGACCCCAAACAATCGTCATATAGTTAATCAATTTCTTTGCAACTAGTTGTTACATTGGAGAAAATGCACATTTATTTGCTCAGACTGAAATTTATCTTATTAAAGACATTACTCTACATCTTTTTGTAAGACAATCATCAATCAAAAATATATATACATTTGTCAAGAACTAACTAAAATAAAATTAGTATGTCGATCATTCATTCAAATTTTGTCCAAGTAGTCCAAAAAAGTGAAATTTTTAATGTAGTTGTCCCCACACATGAACGCGGGTATAAGCATGAAGAAATATACTGACATTAACAATTTAATTACACTTGATCACTTATAATTGAATAAGTTCAAAATAATAATAATAATAACAATAATATTAATAATAATTGGATAAAAAGATTTCACATTTACAAGCGAAACTTACCTTACAATTAAATAATAGTGTAAAAAATCAATATTTGCCACCAAATTAAATAACAAGTGTAAAAAAGGTTATAATTTCTTAAGTTCTAACATATATGTATAGTTACAAATGTAAAATGACATCATGTACATCTATAACTATAAGTATCAACAACATTAACTTATCAAAAAGACTTCACATTAATAATTAAGCACCGAGAAAAATTTGTGGAATTTATATTAGTCGTACTTGTATTGAATTGTCAAAAAGTGACTTACTCAGCACATTCAGCCATTTTCCCTGAGTTTTGGCTCTCAACAATCTTGAGAATCAGAGATTTGTTTTCATCCAGAAACTGCACATACACATGAATAAAAACTAATGAAACCAATAGAAGTAATTAACTGTAGGTATCAAAATTAAAATAATCAATAATATACAAGGAGATGATTTTAGTATCACCTAACTTAATAAATCTATCATACATATGCATTATTTACTTGTATGTAGAGTATTGAGTATGGTAAATTTATCAAAAATAGCTTTTTTTTTAAAAAGTAACTTTTCTATTCATACTCGCCCCGGCAGCCAAACCAATATTTACATATATTTAAAAGAAAATAAATTTACACCAATCTTCCCAAGTAACGTTCCTATATTTCATTCTATTTTTAAATCAAAGAAAACCATGAATCTTTATACTGTGAATAATCCCATTGGTCTTCACTTTCACTCCATCGAAAATATTTTCGTGCTTTGCTTTCCTAATACACCAACAACTTATTATTATAATGCCTTTTAAAGCCGAACTCGCCACTTTACTTTTGCGTTGTTGCTCGTGGGTATAAATCTAAGTTCAAATATAAGTTTATTGTGGCTTTTATTAATAGCATAAATGGTATCCAACTCATTATAAATGATATGCAAAAACCAAGAAAATTATACTATTGTTTAGTATAATAAAATCAACTAATAAGATGCCTAGACCACAAAAGACAGCCAAATTAAATGAATTATACACAAAGCACAAAACAAAGATAATATTCTTGGTTAACCTATTACCAAGATGACGTTATTAATTAATTAATTAAACACTCATATCCCAAAAACTGCACATGCAGATTAAATTCCCAAATAAACTATAAACTATATATACATACATAGGGAGTATATATATTCTAGACTTATGCTTTCAAGAGAAAATATATTTTACACTAGAAAGAAATTAAGTCAGATACTTTGTACAGTCACAAAAAGATTTCACTGACCGGAATATAAATGCAACTTTATGGGTGTTTGGACAGATTTAATCATTTAAAAACGACCCATCAGCCTATTTATATAAATATATGAAGAAAGGTTTTTTCTTATTTTATGAACATGAAATCAGTTTACCTGAATCTCAATGATTGCAAACAGGTCAGGTGAAAAGAGTAAACACATTTTTGCAATGTATGTAACATTATATTATTTTTTTTTTTCCCTAAAGAACCCTAGAAAAAAAATAGAACTTTTGAACCAAGATTTATCACCTTTCTGAAAAAGAACTAAAAAAATATTATACAGTAATATCTATCAAAGTATATATCATTAAACATTAATTTTACCTAAATGGTAATATATCTTGGTCTGTTCAAAAAACCTTTGGTTTGGAGATTAAATTGTTTTCTGTGCCACTTAATAAAAAAATATATCCAAAGGGTTTGCATTTTGCAAAGCTCAAAACTTTATTTTTTCTCGTAAACAAGTTATAAAAACATATTCCTATATAGGGAGCTGATGAATAATAAGTACTACTACAACAACAACAGTATTCAATCTCGTGAGAACATATATGACAGAGATAGTGTCGAGGTGAGATATAGAGAGTCATATTAAGCCAAACTAAATAAACTAAGATGTAGTATAAAAAGGGAGACTGCTTTCAGAAAATACGCTATATAAAAAAGGGATACTTATCATTTATGAGTAGATCACTCAAGACCAAAAACTTTAGTATAGTAGTACAACAATAAGTAACATGTATATATATACATGAAATAACTATGTATTTATATGTAAGAGCTAGGTAGATATAAAAACTTGTTGCAGATGAAGAAACAAGCAGGGAAAACACAGGCAGGCAAAAGCCAAAAGAAGCAAACATTAAATAACATCAATAAAGTTGAACAAAATCCATCCCCACCCAACCGGCCACAAATATATATATATAGAGAGAGACCTACACACACACACAGAGAGAAAGTGGATTCTAGCTAGTGTGTGAAAGCGAAATCCATGTGTATATATAATATATAAAGGTCAAAAATAAAAATAAACATCTTAATAATAATTAGCTAGGAAGGAAGGAATTGATGAAATCAACCTGTTGAATATGATCAGTAGTGACGTTGTTTGTGGGATAATAGGCTGCCATCATGGGCTGCATCTGCATCAGGTGCTGCTGCATATTATTATTTTTTTCTTTTTTATGTGTATATGTATATAAATATATATGTTAGATACTAGCTAGATATTTTTCTCAGTTTCTCTCACTATATATATATTGAGATTATGTGTGTATCTCTGTCTATATGTATATATTATAGGACTACTGCAAAATGAAAAGAGAAATGGGGCTCCACTAGTTTAACTTTGTTTGTGGGTTAAAACTGTGAATAAGGTTCACTTTGGTTGTTCTAGCTAGCTAGCTAGCTAGTTTGTCCTTGTAAAAGACACGTCTGAATGAATGTGGATACGGGGGGATGTTTTATTGATGCACGGAGATTAATAGCAGGAAAAAAAATAATAATAAAAAATATCGATGGATAGATAGATCATGAAGGTTAAAAAGAAAAGAAAAAATTTGAGAGAAAAGGTTGCAGGCTTTTACACAGTGTGGAGTACAATCTTTGGCTATATATGCAGCTGGTGATGGTAAGATGAAAGAGGGTGGCACACTTCCAAGTTAGGGTTTATAGGGGTTTTCCAATTATTTTTAATAATAAACTCTCTAAATTTTGATTCCCAAACGTTGAAAACATCAAGAAATTTATTGTTAGGTTAAAAAGTTAGTTTCGGATAAATGATTATGAAATTTACAAGCCATGATCCCATTAATAGTCCCATTAATAGTGTCTAGTTTTAAATTTCCAAGGTCTTTGTTTTTAGATTTTTACTAAAAATATTTTTATTTATATTACATAATACTTAATGAAAATTATATAAATAGATCGAGGTTTAGATATGTTTTCATCGTGTATAACTTTCTCTAAGTATTATATAATCCAATAAAAGATATTTAAATATTAAACTTATAAAAAATAGACTTTGAATATTCAAACCTGGACATATTTAATGGGACGGATAACTCATACTTGATACCACGACGAAACTTAACGTTCAAAAAAGAGTTATTAAGCCGGTCTTATATAATAGGCATCTCTTTCACACCTCTTTCACACCGTCACATTAGATTTTCGATCTCCTCATCCACCTCCTATTTATTCTATATTATAAAATAACTATAGTACCTTTTCTCTCTCCTCAAATCTCAACAATTATCTTTTTTCTCTCTCCTCCATAAATCATTTATTTCTCCGATTCATTCAAAATCTTTTATCTCAAAAACCGTACATCGATAAATTATAAAAATTGTACGGGTGTTCATAAAATTTCATGGTCTTTCATTAGAGATGTCATTCGATATACTTTCGACAAATTTTTAAATCCGAGGGCAGAGCCCGTACGGCTAAGGCATTTTACTATCATACTCTATAACATATCAACTCCTATAACCTATCATACTCTATGACCTAGGTATCACCCCACCATCTTACCGCTGCAACACGCGAGTACTTGCTCTCGTATGAATTTAAACAAAAAAGATATTTAAGGTTTAAAAAATAATCCTATTCTATAAACCACTACAAGTCTAAGGGCTAAAATGAAAATATATAAAATATAAATATTTTAGTTGTCATTAATTGTCTTCTTTATTGAAATCTTTGCAACTATATACATATACATAATATAAATAAACCAAATAATACGAGTAATAATAATAATAATAATAATAATAATAATAATAATAATAATAATAATAATAATAATAATAATAATAATAATAAGTGAAGCCTGACCCACCTCTCTCCTCTCTTTTTCGTCAACCCACTTTAATACATCGACTCCAGCCAACGAAGAGCCCCATCGACGAGGTCCTACCCATAGGGTCGACGTCAACGAGCCCATCGATGGGCGATCAATGACCCTGTTATATCCGGCCTAAACACCAATTAATAGCTTAGTGGATGAGAAGTAGATCGAGTTTTAAAGGTAATGTTTTTACTCCTATTAATAGTCGTGTTTTCAGAAGAATTAATAGAGGTTTTCCTCCTACTAGGTATCGGTTAAGAGGACCCTCTAGCGTGGACGCGATTTTTTTTTCTTGTAATATTTGATCCACACAAACAGATATATATTTGGTATTGTATTCAGTAGAATATATTCAAAGACAAAGTAGATATATATCAGCGTGATACGACGGTGATAGTGAGAATGGTGAGACGGTGGCTAGTGTAGGTGCAACAAGTGGCGATAGTCGCGGTGATGTCGGATGGTGGCAACGAGTGGTGGTGGCCGAAGGCGGCGACAAGTTGTGTGGTCGGCGACGAAAGAATGAATGTAAAAATTATTAATATAAAAACGATAATGTATTTATTTTACAGATCAAATAAACTACATAGTAAATTATTTATATATATTGACGGGAGATGTTTAAAGAATAAGGAGCACTATACATACTTTATATCATTTTTTAAGGAAGCTGGGTGGGAGTAATCTATTTTATAAGGTATTATAAATATTAAATACTTTTTTTTTTATAATTATTAAATAATTTGTTGGTAACACAAAGTACACAGGACAAAACTGTAACAATGTGTGGAAGTTACAATATAATAGTTTTTCATTACGTAAAAAGAGTAAAAAGTTCTAAACATTTACCGGGGTCAAAACAAACTTAATTTCATAAGTATAAATGACATTTGGTTTAATTTATTAAATTACGCTACATGACTTTTTTGCTTTTTTTTTAAATGTTATTATTTGATAGATGCTAATGTGTGATATGAAAATTATAAAGTGTTAATGTGTTATAAAAAAAATGTTGTCTACTTGAGGTATCAAAAGTGAAAATATTGACAACTTGAGGTATCAAAACTGTAATTTTTCTATAAAAAGAGGGGGTCAAAAGACTAAAATACCCCTCACGTGCTTGTCACCTGAGGGCGTTAACGGCAAAATTTAACGCCGTATGAACGTGATACCAAAACTAAAAAAAACACAAAATTTTAAGTATGAAAACTGTAATTTTTTGAGTTAGAGACTAAAAGTGCAAAAATTACCAAATTGAGGTATAAAAATGTAATTTTCTCTAAATATTAAGTTAACCAACCAATTCATTTTTCATGGTATAAAAACATAACATTAACTTCAAGTTGATAATATTAAATATTGATTAAAAATTAAAAGTTGAGATTTAAATAAAATTTTAAATTTTAACCATTAGTTATAATTCAAAGTTTAAAATATTTTTAAGTTTTGTACTGTCAAAGATGAAATCACCGACGTCGGTAACTTCTTAGAAAACATGTTGAAAAATAATAGAGATCGAGAGTAGTAGACTAGTGTCGGACTTTTTTAGTGAGGAGGAAATTACAAAAAAGACCCCAAATGTAATGTAAATGTAATGATATGTCACGTGAGACAGAGAGAGGGTCAGAATGGTGGCGCACACATTATCCAAGAAATTCACAAGACAGACAGACAAACAGCCTGGGCCACGCATCTTACCCCAAACCAAACTTCGAGATACCAAAAAATATTTACTCACTTACAACTTTAATTTAATTTGTCATCTTATTCTTCTCAACCTTTGTCTTTCAACTGAAATATGTTTTTACTTCGTATTGATGAAAGTTTTACATAAAGGATCACTTTATTACAAAAACTAAATTTTAGATTCGGGTTAAATATATGAGTTTTATAATATTATAAATATTAGAATTAATATATGGAAAAAAAATACTTATACATTAACATGTAAAAATATACTTCAAAATAATTAATATATATTCAAATGTAAATATTAAATGTTAAATCATATCAAAGTTTGATGCAGAGGCGGTACCAAGAAAAAATTTTAAATAGGGCAAATTTAGAAAAAAATAAAAAATCTAAAAGGGGGCAAAATGTTAAAAATCTATTGAAATTTTTAAAAAATTTATGAAAAATTTAAAAATACATGACAAAATTTAAATTTGGAGGGGGGCATTGGACCCCCTTGCCCCCCTTTAGTACCTCCCCTGGTTGGATGGTATTGCATGATTTCTTTTATACAAACTCTTTCAGAAAAACAATATATTAACCTTGATTTCACATTTGATCGGGTTCTCATTGATATTTTGCAAAAAAAAGTATTTTTTTCGTTAGCTATAGCTTATAAGAAACATAAAAGTAACAGTTGGTTCATGGGTTTTCAATGATTTCGTGTGTTGTGATTTTATTGGTACGGTTTTATATAAGAAGAATCTTTATATCTTAGATATTGTTTGATTTCAATTACTAATAACAACAATAATTATTTTAATTATAGTCCAACTAAAATTACTAATAACAATATAGTTTGATTACAATTAGATAAAATATTGAGAGTTTGTACTTTCTTGTGTTTATGTAGACAATCGTTACTGGATATACGAAAGGAGATTAGTTTTAATGATTATTTGGTTTAAATGTTTGTATAGGATTTTTTTGGAGTGTTTGTGCGTTTCTGCATATATCTTGGTCCATTATTTTCTTATATTTTTATATTACCAATAAACCCAAAAAGTGTAAATTAGTTATTTTTAAATTCGGTGAAAGCGTAAATTGATGATAGAAAACTAAAAAGTGTAAATTAATTAAAAGTATAAATTGGTGATGGTCCGATGGAAAACAAAAAAAAATGTAAATTAGTTATTTTTAAAATGGGTTAAAGTGTAACTTGATGATATAAACCAAAAAATATAAATTAATTATTTTTAAATCGGGTAAAAGTGTAAATTGGTAATGAAAAATCAAAAAGTGTAAATTAATCTTTTTAAATTGGGTTAAAGTGTAACTTGATGATATAAACCAAAAAATATAAATTAATTATTTTTAAATCGGGTAAAAGTGTAAATTGGTAATGAAAAATCAAAAAGTGTAAATTAATCTTTTTAAATTGGGTTAAAGTGTAAATTGATGGTGAAAAACCAAAAAATGATAATTAATTTAGACATGTGCTAATTTAACTAATTTTGATAAGTTAAAGACTGTAATTGGTCAATTGAGGTTAGATCAATTGTCTTTTCCTATATATTAAGATTGTGCTAAATTTACAATAAATATCTAATTATCACAATAATATATATATATATATATATATATATATATATATATATATATATTAAACAGTTATATACTACACACCAAAATATATGTGCTTGATAAATGACTTAGATTTATTGTAAACTTATTACTATCTTATTATAAAGTATGTATGTGTAAATAAGATATCAATAATTTGTAGTTATGTTATTTTTTTATTATTAATTTAGTATATATATATAGGAAAAAATTTATCTGAGAACCACTTGAGTTGGAAAAATCATGAAAATCTCTAAATTGTAACATGATGTTTATATGTGCATGATATATGTAAACAATTTCATTCGCGTATGAATAAATCAAGTTATACTTAATACTACTTATATTCATATGTGAACGTTTGTTACATAAACCTAACCCTATATTATATCAATATATATAATATAACCACATATTTATTATTCACGACATTCTTTTTGAAAAACAGATATCATCAACTAAGTAATAGTAGATAGTCCTTAAGCTTTAGTTTAATGGTTGAATGACCATCTCCTTTGTACGAGGTCTTGTGTTCAAGCCTTGAAAAAGACATATGAATTAAGACCTTTTATGAAGACTTAACTTGACTATACCTAACGTTGATTTTACCATTTGTTGTATAGAGTTAATACTTAGAATATCCATGTTAGTCTTTCAATCCAATATCTAATTAAAAATTAATTTATCTTTTTTCCGTCTATATAATTTAATCTAACTCAAAATTTCACTTACATTTACAACCCAGTCTAAATCATTTTTTAATTATATTATAATTCATATGTATTTTCATCATATTAAAAATAATTATTTTACTTTAGATAAATGATTACTTTTTATTATTATCGTATAAATATAAAATAACAAATAAATAAAATACAAAATTAGTAAATTATTTAAAAAATATATAAGTTTTAGATAGCTTCATTTTTAATTAAATTTAAGTCAAAATGTTCATCAAAGAAAAATAAAATACATCATGTTTTTGTATTTATATAAACAGTTATGATATATAAGATATTAAATAAAAAACCCATAATTTTTATAATCAATTATATAAAAAAAATAAAAAAAGTTTTAAAAATATGTTACCATTCAATTTGTGACACGTCTACAAATGCATGCGTCCTTTTGTGTGCAATCTCATATCGAAAAAGGCGGGATCGTCAAAGATTGCAAGCAATTATGTACTTTTAGTAATACAAAATTTGACGATCTTTGTAAATGCTCAGATGGTCTTAGAGCGATTTTTTGATCGAGATTATTCCCTTAAGTAATAATGTGTCTATTATGTATAATTATATGCAAATATATCTATACTACTTATTAAAGAATATACCCCCATGTTGAAAGTTACATGGGGGGAAATGTCTAAAATGCCCTTCCATGTTATATTTTAATCTACTACCCTTATAATATATAATATTTTCACTTAGCACTCAGATATTTTCAGTTACACACTCCTTAACATTAATGATTACGTTACTCTATTAATCCTTTATCTTTTAAAATATCTCCATTAACCCTTTATATCAATAATCTACACCAATCGACGCCTCATCTGTCACCAACCGTCGCACCTGCCACCACATCGTCGTCGCCATGATCACCGCCGCATTGCGCGGGTAACGTGCTAGTGTGTGTATATATATATATATAACACAGACACAACATTTTCATTAATGATCAATGGCGGTTGTGGGTTTGTTGTTTTTTTGGTTGTTGTTGAAGATCAAACGCCATTTGAGTTTGTATTTTGTGATTAAGCTAATGCC